>NW_009197016.1:2332-4084 GCF_000690835.1 Fulmarus glacialis | reverse complement strand
TCTCCCCCATCCCATGGGGGCAGAGGGGGCAGTGAGCAAACGTCTGTGTGGTGTTTGGCTGCCTGTCGAGTTAAACCACAACAGTCCTTTTTGGTGCCCAACGTGGGGCATGAAGCTTTGAGATAAAGACAGATCTGACCAGAGCGTGTTAAAACAAATTTGTTATAAGCATTCATTATATTAGTTTAGTAGCCACTGGTCACAATGTTGATTTATTTTCTCTCAAAGTTGTGTTATGTAACACCTTACTTGCATATGTTCCCTGTTGTGCTGTTTATCACCTCTGGGGCTGCACTATGTAACACTGGTTTATGATATGATAAAATTATTGGTCATGAGACTAATCTGGTATTTGTACTCAGCATTGCCATCATCTCCGTACCTCGGGAGCCACCTCTTGGAGACTATTCATAATTGCTCTCTTTAGCTTTTCTCCTCGGAGAACCGATCTATGGGGGATACAGGGCAGGGACACTTTCCCCTGCTCCTTCACCTTCCCTTTCTCCTTCAGGCTAGTTACAATAGCTCTTGAGAATTTTGAATGTCCTTGGGATGTTCAAACCAGCATGTTCCTATTGCTATGTCTTCTGAATGTGGTTCAGGTCTTGTTTAGGGTTAAACGACTATCTAAGAATACCATCTAGAGATTTACCCCCGTGACAGGTGCTGCAGCTACTCCAACCCTCATGACAGGTACTGCAGCTGAATCAGGGAACGAACCCATGCCGGTATCAGTCGTCCCTATACACAAAAAGAAATACATAAGAAAATCAGCTCGTTTAGTAAGGGATGAAGATGAACCAAGGCCGTCATGAGAACACGAGGAGTAAGAAGCAGAAGCCATAAATAAGATGGTAACCACCCAATCCCTATCCCTGAGTGAGCTGCAAGATATGCAAAAAGATTTCAGTCATCGTCTGGGCAAGCACATTGTCACCTGGCTGCTCGAATGCTGCGATAATGGGGCCAGTAGCCTAGAATTAGAAGGTAGGGAAGCCAAGCAGCTGGGATCTCTTTCTAGGGAAAGGGCATTGACAAAGCGATTGGCAAAAGGGCACAAGCCCTCAGCCTCTGGAAGCAACTGCTGTCAGGTGTGAAGGAAAGGTATCCCTTCAAGGAAGATGTTAAATGTCACCTTGGCAAATGGACCACTACAGAGAGAGGTATCCAGTACCTGAGAGAATTAGGCGTGCTGGAGGTGGTTTATAGTGACCTGGACAACAACCAAACGCCCAAAGATCCAGATGAAGTCCAGTGCATGCAACCCATGTGGCGGAATTTGGTACGGAGCGCACCAACGTCGCATGCCAGTTCGTTGGCAGTACTGTCCTGGAAAGAGGAAGAAGCACCAACAGTGGATGATGTGGTTAGCAGACTCCAAGAATACAAAGAAACTGTCTCCTCCTCCCCTGTCTCGGCTGTGGAGAAACTGTCCCGATAGCTCCAGCAACTCAAAGACGATAGGTCCTATTCTCGACCTATATGGACCAGTATCTCAGCCATTAGGAGTCAGCGTTCTTCTGCTCAAGAGAGAGGATATAGAAGGTACACACCACGGGGCTCCCTGTGGTTTTACCCGCGTGACCACGGAGAGGACATGAGGCAGTGGGATGGAAAACCTACCTTCATCCTAGAGGCATGGGTACGTGAGTTGCAAGGAAAAACAGTGACACAAGGGGGTTCTCCCAGGAAAAATGCTGCTCCAGTTTTCAGGAAAAACCTGTCTCATGATGGTCCAGTTTCCAGTGAACC
>NW_009197016.1:1242-1781 GCF_000690835.1 Fulmarus glacialis | reverse complement strand
TGCTAAGTACCTTGTCAAGGACAACTATCCTCTGCTACCAAGCTAGACTGGGAGGAGGGAACACAGCCAGGACAGCCAGCCCAGCTGACCAACGGGGTATTCCACATCACATGACGTCATGCTCAGTATATGAATGGTAGGCATGATCCAAGAAGTACCGATTACTACTTGGTTATCGGTCAGCGTGGGTGGTGAGCAATTGCATTGTGCATCACTCATTTTGTGTATTCTAACATTATCATTATTATTTTCCCTTTTCTGTTCTATTAAATTGTCTTTATCTCAACTTACAAGTTTTTCTCACTCTTACCCTTCTGATTCTCTCCCCATCCCACTGGGGGTGGGGGAATGAGCGAGCGGCTGCATGATATTTGGCTGCCTGCCAGGTTAAACCACAACAGCGTTGAAGAGCAACGGGTGCCGATTGCTACCACAATGGTGCTCCGGCAGCAATATCGCACCAACCGAGACTCCCTGATCCCCATCCATAAGCTGATTCATCAACTGGAGAGCCAAGGAGTGATCAGCAAGACTCGCTC
>NW_009197016.1:519-945 GCF_000690835.1 Fulmarus glacialis | reverse complement strand
ATTTTCCATGGACTGATCCACACTGCACTGGAACAGGGGGAGGCTCCAGAACACCTGCAATACATTGATGACATCATCATGTGTGGCAGCACAGCAGAAGTAGTATTTGAGAAAGGGAAGAGAATAATTCAAATCCTTCTGAAGGCCGGTTTTGCCACAAAACAAAGTAAGGTCAAGGGACCTGCACAGGAGATCCAGTTTCTAGGAATAAAATGGCAAGACGGACGTATCAATGGTATTACAGTAAGAATTGCCTAGATCAATGAAGAATGAACTTTGATGAAACTGACCAAAGTGATAGAACCAGACAAGCGCAGCAATAGTGGAATGAGAACTGGCTTCAACATGCAACAATCCAACACCACACACCACCTCTCCTGCCCTGAAAGACTGTTATGACAGATGGAACCCGAAGTCATGGACTAA
>NW_009197016.1:0-319 GCF_000690835.1 Fulmarus glacialis | reverse complement strand
CGGGTACAGTGCTGTGTTTTGGATTTAGTATGAGAATAATGTTCATAACACACTGATGGTTTAGTTGTTGCTAAATAGTTCTTACACTAAGTCAAGGACTTTACAGCTTCTCATGCCCTGGCAGCGAGAAGCTGGGAGGGGGCACAGCCAGGACAGCTGACCCAAACTGGCCAAAGGGATATTCTATACGATGTCATGCTCAGTATAACACTGGGGGGAGTTGGCCGGGGGGGCAGCTATCGCTGCTTGGGGACTGGTGGGGGATTGGCCGGCGGTGGTGAGCAATTGCTTTATGCATCACTTATTTTGTATATTCTTT
>NW_009197015.1:19098-19302 GCF_000690835.1 Fulmarus glacialis | reverse complement strand
GCCAGGGTCAACCCACCACAGTCCTTTTTTTGTGTTCCAGTAGTATAGAATTATAGAATCGTTAAGGTTGGAAAAAACCTCTAAGATCATCAAGTCCAACTGTCAACCTAACGCCACCATGTCCACTAAACCATGTCCCTAAGTGCCACGTCTACACGTCTTTTAAATACCTCCAGGGATGGTGACTCCACCACTTCCCTGGGC
>NW_009197015.1:0-18843 GCF_000690835.1 Fulmarus glacialis | reverse complement strand
CTTCGTTGCCCTTCTCTGGACACGCTCCAGCACCTCAGTGTCCTTCTTGTAGTGAGGGGCCCAAAACTGAACACAGAATTTGAGGTGCGGCCTCACCAGGGCCGAGTACAGGGGCACGATCACCTCCCTACTCCTGTGGCCACACTATTTCTGATACAAGCCAGGGTGTCGTTGGCCTTCTTGGCCACCTGGGCACACTGCCGGCTCATGTTCAGCCGGCTGTCAACCAACACCCAACAGGTGCTGTGAGATGTGCAAATCTAAAAACCTCCAGGTTCAGGACTGGATTTTCTGTAAATCTTCATGTCTGAGCTGGAATTTATCAACCCTGATAAAGTCCTGTTAATAACTTTTAATTTATATAGTGGCTGTTTTTTTAATAAATCACCTTTACTATATTATGTACTTGGACCTGCACCACCTTTGAAATTTATTGTCAAAAGAAATGACATTTTAATTGATACAATCCGGAGTGTGTACATATATTGCTCATCACTCCTTAGCAGGGTCCTTTGGTTGAACTGACAGTAAACTTTGTGTACTATCAATTTATTTACACGCTCAGTTTTAGACTACACAAAGCAGTGGATATGAAGAGCAGCAGGACAGCATTATCAATATGCACATGTGGCTTGAAGAGAGAGATTTGTGCTTCTTCATTTAGCCCTAATAGGGAAATCGAGTCTAAACTGGGGCAGCCACAGTCTGCTGTTAGAACAAGTGGTTCTCTCGAGCCAGAGCTAATGATGCTTATTTTCTTCTAGATTTTGATTGACTTGGTGTCTAAGAAATCTGATAGACATGTTTATGAGATCTCTGTCATACGTGCATGCTCCTTTGACTGATAAGCTGATGTGCTGCAAACTGTCCCTCACTTGGGGCACTTATCAGGCCTTCCTCCTCTACCTGCCTGTAATATTTGCAGGAACTTAATTATTGGAAGACTACTGTTCATTTGCCAGTCTTGAGTGAAATCAGGCAGCAGGTGCAGAAGCTACTCTGCAAAGGAGAGGGAAACAGAAATACAGATCTAAACACACATTCACACAGGGACACGATGATTGCATAAGACTGACTCCAATGGGAACTCAGCCTAAAATTACTAAGACTTTTCTTTTTCAGCACTAAAAAACAAAACTAGAAAGAGAAGGATGAAACAAAACCAGCAATAATTTGGCATAGCTGCTGACATAAAAAGTCAGGAGCAAAAAGAAGCGACACACTCCTTTCTTTTGACTTTTAATATTCACTTTCTTAGGAGCAGGGCACCAATGCCCATAAGAGTTGGCACATGCTAGTAACTGTCTTGTCAGGAGACAGTGTGCCCCGCTCACCTTGAAAATTTCACTCTTCCTCCCAGTAATTTGTGTCTCAGCCACAAAGCAGTGAGAGAATGTCAGTATTGTTTGGTCACACATGGATGGTGTGTTGCTGTTTGTGGTTCTTCTGCAAAGAAAGGCTTCTGTATAGCAGAATTCCCAGAGGAGGTGACCTTCCCACATGAATTAAAGCTGGAAATAACTCCCTACAGACCACCTCAAACTACACGCAGCTGGCCCTGCAGTACTTTGCGTATTTCATATTGAACATACTTGACATAATTTTAAGTTTTAGGTTTGCACTTCTAGGATGGGATATCAACTTCTTTTGTCTTTTTCATTAACCTTGGAATATTATTTTCATTTTTATTATTGAACTTTTTCCTTTCAGAAAGATATCAGAAAAATGTGAAGGGCTTACAGATAGCATTTTGATTCCTCCTGTCTACTGTCACTCTCATTCAGAAATGGCTGCAAACATTTGGTGTCAAAATAGCATCTGGATTAACTGAATAAAAGTACAAAACAGTTTTAATCTGTGTTGAATGACCCATAGCATGAAAGGATGCATTTCCTAGGCCTAATCAATTGCTAGCGTGTGAATGTTGGCCTCACTTCCTGAAGCTCTGTTGTCTTCAAAAATGTCATCTCATCTGAAAACTGCCTTTAAATGCCACTTTTCCTGCATGGAGAAGAAAGACTGTCTTTTTTTGTCCTTTTTAGTTTTGTCCTTGTGGTTCCAAAAGCAGAAAATTTTTATGTTCTTCGTGTATGTCTATTTTCCTTTCTGATTTTACTAAGCAACTTTTAAAAATAACATACTAAAATAGGGACTTGATTTTGTTATTTGCATGAATAGTATATTAAGCTCACTATTCTTCATCTGCTGCCCTTTAATTGTTTTTCATTCTTTAAATTTTGGAAGGACTACATTGCTTTCTAGCTATTGTTATTTTTAATTCTGATGTCCTATTTCCTTTTACTTTCCAAACAAAATAGTCGTAGCATATTTAATCTTTCCTCATATTGAGGTCTCTCCAGTTCCCATGACTTTAATTATTTTTGTTATTTTTTCTCTGGATATAATCTGCATATTAGGCTTAAACTCTAACAAATCAGTCATTGCCTCACTAACCTCTGCTCAGTTTCCAGTCCTTCTGTAGATGTTTTCTCACACTTCATTAGCCCAAATACGGATGCAAAAGCTTCAGAGGAAGATTCTCCAAGCAGCACTTCTCCTTTTATCATATTAACCTTTTTTGCTGCAGCTGAGCAACATACTCCATCTTCATGTATCTACTCTTCCAACCCACTCAGTTTCCTTATTTACCTCTGCATTCCACTCTTTACTCAGCAATGTACAGGCAGCGCTACTATTTTTAGCTCCTGAATACATCTTTTAACATCTGCTCACATTGAAACTCATCAACTATTTCTTCAGCCATTCCCTTAATGTGTTTAAATATCACAGAGAACAATCTATACCACTTAAAGTATTAATGTTACTTAAGATTTTGCTGTAATCAGCAAAGTTTGTCGGTGTATAGAAAGATCATTAGGATCAGCGGCTGACACCTCTTCCCTGACACAGTACAGAAATGATGGGCTTAGAAATGTATTGACTAATAGTTACACAAGATATCTGATGTAAATTAAAGAAAGAACAATTAGCTCTGTCATGAAAAACAAATGCATCTGAAATTTATTATAACCATAGAAGCAAGCTGGAGATACTTCTAGTTCTATCTGGCTTTATATTACATCCAACAAAGTTTCTTAGCAGGTTACTGAGACACAAGCAGAAGTAACTCTGGTTTGTTGTTTGGCCAAGAGGATTAAAGCTGTATCCAGCTGTATGTAAAGCAGGAGACTTAAGAAGTAAATTTTCTGTAGGGGAAATTTCAAGTAAAGGATGGTGCATGTGTGTATACAAATATCTACATGTACAGAAAGTAACTTTTTTTTTTCTATCCTAGAACTGTACCTTTACACATTGCTGACTGAGGAGACTTTTTCATTTGTTTGATGTAAAGCAGTTTCTTGCAGAGAGTACACACAAACACAGCTCTCTCCTGACAGCATTACATATGTGTATCTTTCTTTCTGTCCCTTAGAGGTAGATGCAGAATGTCACATAAGTGATGCAATGCTGAATGCATTGTGCTTGATCCAGCGCACCTCCTCCCGGATGTGTTCCAGCTCTCTGTGCTAGGTGCTTGATTTTCAGAGGAGACACAGGACAGGAATGAAGATTTTCATCCTTCTGAGCAGGCACTAAATTAGAAAAAGCATTGAAGAGCATTTTAAATCTCACCCTCTTCCAACATAATTTGCCCTCTACTTAGGATCCTGGTACAAAATCTTTTCTCAAAGGTAACACCTCATTTATTTTTAAAGTCAAACAGAACAATATAATAGTTATTTTGAAAAATTAGCAGATGGAAGAAGAGAGATGGACACAGCTCACCATTAATATTCTAGCTACTGAAGCCATCATGCATGGTGTGAGTGGTCCAGATGCCCAGATTCACCCTCTTCAGCTCTCGCTCGCTCTCTCACCTCCCTGAAGAGTTCCCTGGATCCAGGGCTATTCTGGAGCTCACCTCTCCTGTTTCTCCTGTCCACTGCATATGAAATACTTTTCTGATGGGGCCAGAACAAACTTGTAAGAGAAAGAGAGGGTAATCACCTAAGAGGAGTGGAAATTATCTGAATGCCAAATCTTTCGTAAGGTCTATTTTTTTCCAATGGAGATTTAACATCAAATGCAGAAATAATCCCCAAATAGTTGTAGGAGAAGGTGGACCCAGAACCAGGGCTTCTTTACTATGCACATTCTGAGTGACCTAACCTCTAAGCTGTGAGGTCATAGAGATCTCTTTGCCTCTAAGAAGGCAGATCTCTTTGCCTCTAGACAGTTTTAATGGAAGAGGAACAGCATTTATGCCCAATTTCCTACAATACATGCAGTGACCTCATGTCTAGGGTTTCTTCTGTGGAAGCTTGGATTCTTCCATCATTGAGGATAACAGAATTTGGGTGATTGCTCTGGCCTTTAAGTATTTAAGCAAAAAAAAGGACAATTGCTTCTCAGCTAACCTCTGTTAAAAAAAAAAACAGTAACTGCTATGATACTTCATGCAAAACTTCAGTTCATTAAATATGCTTAGAAAACTCTTACTGGCTTGACTTCTTGAAGGGAGTTAAGCAGATAAGCTCCTTGTTTATAAATGTCTACTAAGCGTCAGTAAGTAATTGGAGTGGCGATAACAGGAGGTTTTGAGGATCGGAGTGAGAACATGGAGAACTTGAGATGCCTGCAGAGCTGTAGGGTCAATAGTGAGGGTCTTTATGGCAGAGCCATTTTCAAGACTAGAGTTTTGATCTCATGTGACTACATGTTGCTCAAATCCTTCTTTAGGTACCTACATGCTTTTCTGAATCAGCCTTTAGTAAAAACAAAAGTGGTTGTGACTGAAACATGTCTGGATTTTGCATGTGAAATATTTTTTTTCCTTTGGCAAATGCTATTAAATTATTTGCCACATAGTCATTCACCTGTAGTTCAAGACAGGGTGGAACAGTCTTTTATTCCCTAAGACCCTTGTGATTTCTAACAGAGCCACTTTTTTCCTTTACCCTCCCATCCAGATTTATCTTCACCACAATTTACAAGATCTCCCAACGTACTTCTTCTGCATTGACAACTTTACATTAATAAATACAAATCTGTTTTTCAAAAACTGAGTAAAATTACCAAACTTTGCCATGCAATTCACACAGAGCTGGATTCAGTGCTGACTATTGCATATTGATTAGTGGACTCTTAATGGCTATTTAGTTATGATCAAAGCATATATTGATTTAAATAGCAGCTTGAATTTTGAAGGCTGCATGCATGAAAACAAATACAGTATGCTATGATGCAGAAATGCAGGGCAATTAATAATGTGACCTAAGAGAGTAAAATCTACCTTGAAATAGCTAAACACATAAGCGCTACTAAATCAAGGCCTTTATTTTCCTGCCTTTGTCTTTCCAATGTTTAGCTTCACAGTAAATGAAAGAGGCTATTTGAAGTGAGGGAGAGGAGAAGACAGGTCTGTGACCTCTAGATAGACCGTGGAGATCAAAGGCAGTCTCCATATGTGTTAGATATTATCTTTTTGAGGCAAGTGGGCATGATGTTTTGTGATGCAGCAGTGTGGAAACACACAAATAACCTGGTTAGTGACCGCTGAGAGAAGAATGATTGACAGTGTGCTGGAGAAGCAGTAGTAAAACCATGAAAAAGAGATTTAGTTTTAGTTTACAGAAGAGTCCTTCAAAGCTTTGTAGTGCTCGAATATTGGTTTAATAGAAAATTTCTGAGCTTACAAAAATACTGTAACTTACATGTAAGAAAGAATAGGTTGCTACAACATTTGAAAGTCAATGTCCTCTATAAATCTGTTAGTTTAAGATATCTATGAAACTACTGTTTCAACACATGTATCTTTTTGTCAGTTCCTTTTTTTCTTTTAAATGCACGCATGATTGAGACTGTCTTGATTCCTTGAGTGCAGTTTACTCGTTGCGTTACAAGAGGAACATTTTTAGTAGAAAATTGCAGAACTACTGGGAAAAAATGTGATTTTGTGGTCAGAACAGTGGATCAACACAGCAAAGCCCCTGCTCCATTGCTGTCAACACAGCAAAGCGTTTTAGCAGGGGCCTCATGTTAGGCACATGTGAACCACTGCATAGAGAGGTGAGTATAGTAAGGGCTTTACCTGGATGAGGCCCTAGCTCAAGCAAATGACCAACACATTTAACCTGCCTATATTGAGTTTTCCTCTCTCTGTAGGGATATATAGTAGTAGTATTCCCTCAGAAAGACCATGAAAATGCCTTTGTGTAAACTTCCAAGTCTGGATTGAAAGGAGTGAAGTAAAAGTGAAAAGGATTACTGCTCAGGATATTCTATCAGACTAAAAACATCGATGGTTGCCCAGGAAGCCATGCTGCAAAAAAAACCCCTCTCTGTTTTTGTTCTGATTGCCAAGTATGTTGATAGGAGAATGTTGTCAAATAGCTGAATATCATCAAAATCAGCTTAAGAAGCCTTAATGCCTCTCTGTCTGCATAATGTCAGTCACCAGTCTGCTCTTTTGAAGTTCCCAGTTCAAGAGCAAACATAACCAAAGGTGAATGTGGTTACAGCCCCTAAGTTGAACTTGACCTTTAAGTAACTCTTTTGCTTTCCCCACTTTCCTTTCCAATTTATCATTCACTTGGCAAAGCTGGAAAATGTATTTGTTCCTTTTATTATTGCACTTTTTTTCTTTTAATATGCTTTTTGTTGGTGCTATTCTTAACTTGCATTTTTACCTTCATATTATTTTTCTTAAAAATATATTTTTTTAACCCAGAACACCAGACATATTTAGTTGATTATCCAGTTTATTATATTCTTGGGTATACTCAGGCTGCCCAAGCACCTGCAAGTTCCTTTGTTGTAATCACAGAGAATTTTGATGTCTTTTTTACAATGTATTACAATAGCTGGAAAGTATATTTCCTTTTAGTATTTCTGAAAATGAACATCCAGGTCCTCTTAATAACTTACAGTGAGATGGAAAATACAGAACACTGAAACCATGACTTATGTGGAATGCAACACACATTCTTTAGTAAACCCAAATATAACTGAGAACAGTTCATAATCTTTTTACACTGAGGCATGTCCACTGCTCTGTTGCTTTTGTTGACCTGAGTTTTAAGAGACTGCTGTATCCCTATTTTGCAGTGTGCAGCCAAAATTTATGTGTAGGACACACCTACAGAATATGCTTGGCTATACATCAACTCTGCTTTCTGTACCTGTTATACACTTTGGCCGAGGTCAGGACCATCTGCAAGCAAAAATCACATGCCTGTACAGACCTGCCTAACTCACAGAGAGGATGTGTGTTCCCTCCTTAAAGACTGTGCGGATGGAAAATAATGGAGTGAGCCACGCAGAAACTCAGCCTATAGTCAGACGCTCACTTGCAAAAGAGCAGTAGCATTTTAAGAGGTTACTGCCTCTCATCAGTTCATTATAATCCTTCACCTGAGATGAATTACATGTCCCTGTGACAGCTCTTCATCTATGTCAGCACAGAGTAGAAAAGATTAGATTAATTCATTGCTGAAAGAGATTTGAACTGACTGATGTTATTTGCACTGAAACAGAGCCAGGCTGTACTTTGTCTTTGATGGAACAGTGTTAATTAACAAATAAAGGATGCAAAAGTCTTGATCTGACACACCTTTAGTACTGAAATCTTGACTCCCCAAATCTTGGTTCCATGGGAGGGTGACGGTAGCTGTTGTGAAAAATGACAGGGCTCAAATTATTCCTTGAGGGACCAGGGGTGTCCCCTGAAAGAGTTCAAATACAAATACAAATGGACACTGGCAAGTCAGGCCTTGGTACCAGTCCAAAGTTTAAATAGCAGTGAAGATATGACCACAGTTGCATCCTCTGTCTTGAAAATACTGGACAGAAAGACTGGGAGGAAGAATGGCCACATATTCCAGCACGCAGCATTGTAACTAATGCATGGGAAATCATCATTCTGCCAGATGTTCGCTAGAGGTACGGATATTTCTGGCTTTCATTGTTCAACAGAATTGTCACCAGTTGATTAATGAGATGCATCAATGAATTCCCAAGGGAGGGAGCTCAACCAGCTCTTAGCAACCACAAGGTTGATTGTCACAATATAGAAATGTTAGAACTGAAAAACTGGAGTAAACTATGTTCCCCTCAGTGAGAAAACAACTTTATAATATATAATATACCCACTTCAGTATTGAGGTTCATTCTGTGTAATGTCTTTCTAAAGTCTGGGTAGGACACAGAATTGTTTTAATTAGATGCCATGAAAGGACTATTTTACCTTCTGTGAAAATATTTACAGTATATCCATTCAAACCCTTCACAAGCAGCAATAAATAGTTCACAGAACAGCAACCTGTGAACAAACACATCAGCTGGCCTTCAGACTCATGAATAAATAGACTCTTTAGAGTTAGTTATACAGGGAAGACTACAATAAATTAAAAACAGTCCCTAGGTACTGCAGAGTTTCTTTTTTCAGCAGAAGCAACTGATTTTCTAACCAGGAGCATGATGCTTCAAATTCATTAGTAGAGTGAGACTTGCACTTAACAGTAAAATTGATATGCAGCCTACTAGCAAGGCAGTCAATAACCAATTTGCAGAGAACATTGTCTTGGCATATGCAGAAATAATCTATCCTTTCTCCATCGTGTTACAATTTTACAGAATGACAGCCATGCTCCAAACCTTCATTAAAACACCTTCATGTATCCTATTTGTTGCTGCGTACTCAGCATACTGAGGACAAACTCTGTTCTGTTGATATGAATCCTGAATAACTGCATTGAAATCAGTGGGTTATTTCAGATTTGTGGTTAGGTAAGTGTGAATATCTTTAATATAAAGTCTCTAATAACTCTAGGCAAAATGTCTTTGACAGTTGGCCTTACTGGCAAACAATGTTTGGATTGAGGCAAACAGAGCAACAGCTACTGAAATTCCCACCTTAATAAAGCACCCAGATAAATGTTATCAAAGACTTTGGCAGAAATGGGGAATAGGGAAAATCCCAAGCAATGCAAGTAAGCAGTTTAAGAACAAGACAGAGGTATGAATGAGTTTTATGTTCCACAATTTGACATAAATCTTTAATTAAAATATGAAGGAAAATATTTGGGCAGAGAAATGAAAGAAATGGTGAGAACGTGTCTCAAATTTCTGCATTGCCACTTGAAAGACTGCTTAATAATTCAGTGTGATCATCCCTCTGATGATATTGTTCATGTTTTGGTCCTTCCTTCAGCACTTTTGTACTTGTAGTTATTTTAGGGAGCTCATGCAGGGCAATTCTGACAGAGGACATGTCACAACCTGTCTCTAAGCCAAATTACTATGCGGAGTTGTGGCCTTAGCCTTCTACTGCCACAGGGAAAATCTTCTGACCCAGTTTTGGTGGCCCTCTAACCCCTGCAGAGAGGAAGGAGTGTGAAGCTAGTTGCACTCAGCACAGGTGGTAGTCAGCACGTTTGCAATGACTGTGCAAGCTAAGGCACTTGGAGTCGACATTCCCCCTATTCCCATCCTACAATTCATAGCACCACTAGTAAGGGTGATCCACCCTTGTTCTGTAGCCCACTAGAGGTTAAAATAGCCAAATAATTATAATTCCTGCCATATAAACAAATCAATATGTAAAACAGTACTTAAAGGATGACAACACATTCCTGCAAATAATCCTTATGGCTGTAATATACTTCCCCTTCTCCACCCCACTTCGCTTTCCTCGTATCTCTATTTTTTTAATCTTCTGGTTACCCTGGAAAACCTGTCTTTTTCCCTATGCTGGTGGGATTAAACATTAACATTTGGTTTGGTTTTCTGGGTTTTTTTCCTTTGAGAGGAATTTAATCTCTCCAGAGAAATGGTTATTTATCACAGCAGGTTTGATAGTCCTTTTTCTGCATCTAAGGTATCCCTGTAGTTTATAAAGAAGGTAAACGTGCCCAGGGCATCAGTATATGAAGAGTTAGAAATCTGTTCTAGCCACAATAAACTCTTACTTGTAAATAGCTTCTCCCTCTGAGTCTTCTTTCACAGATGCCCTCCTAATGAAAACACTGCAGTTTGGCAAACCTGCATTCTTCGACAAGCCCTTAATTAACAGAGAGATAGGCATGTCCTTTCCCAAAGCCTGGAATGCAGTATTATTGGCCTGCCGCACGAAATTGCCACATAACTTAATGAGCCATTGGCACTTTAATTTTATAACACACTTCCCCAATTAAGCTCTCTAGACCCCAGACTTAAACAGCTGTCCACAGCTGTTGGAAAGTGATTTATCACTGTCAGCCTTCACAGCCAAAACATTCAAAGGTGCAAGTTTTCAATATCACTCAGCAGATAAACATTTGTCTGTTTTCATCCAGTTTTATGCTGTTTCAATAAACCTAAAAGTTATGTGCATCAATTTATATAGCTTTTTGTACCTATTCTACAATATGCAGATTCATGTTAATTCTGCATTCTCTTCAAGTGTGCCCAATGGACTTGTCTGGGAATACAGAGAGACAAATACCTTATGGTAGTTTTTTGTTCCTCTGAAAAACATAAATACAAACTGAAATCCTCCAAACTTTCTGTTGGTCATACTAAGGAATGCACTCTTAAACATGTGTTAAGAGCAAACATTTAGACTCCAAGCATATGCAAATGAAGTTATGCTTTAGAGCCTACTTGGCTGACCTTTCCTTTTTATGGGAATCTTCCAGTTGTGTGATACTGTCTTATAAAATGGGCTGTAGAGCCTGGTGAAGAACAAACCTAATAAATGGACCTAAGAATCACAACAGGCAGGATTCACAGGCAAAACATTCAAAGGGGCAGGTTTACTGGATAATTGATTAGGCAAACATTCAACTCTTCTCATTCATTTCAATACTGTTTCAATGAACAGAAACATGAGCATTAACCTCACATTTTTTTCATACCTATCTTACCTTTTCAACTTCAAACACAGTATATTTTATTTTATATTCTTGCATACTATACTTTGGTATAATAGGTGATATTGATTTGGTATACTATACTTCAGGGTAAAGTAGGAGTAACTTTGGTTGGAGTAGGAGATAAGTAAAAGAGGCTGTTTTATCTGGCTGCTGGAGATTAACACAAAGAGAAAAAAGTCTGGTGTTGTTTTTAGCAGGAAACTTTATTAGAAACAGTATCGATTTTTCCTTAACTTGACTGACTTCCTCCAAATCAGGTACAAATACATTGATATTATGGTGAGGAGTCACACTATCTTACTGTATTCTACGTATATGACTTTTCTTAAATGAATTCTCTCGTGCCTTCAAATTCAGAAACAACAAAGCATATATACCTGTAGAAGCAGGCGATCCTCACACTCAGCATTGCCAGTACAGTTGAAAGCATTAGTCAAAAATGCTTGGGCAGTGCATGGGATTAGAAGTAATGGCAGACTTTTTCCAGTTTTCAATGTTGCATGGAAATAAAAAGCATATAGTACAGACAACTGGATGGATTTGAAGAGCTGCAGAGAGAAATAAGGCTTCTTACTTGCGTGTCTCTGTCATCTGTCAGTCACTCAGTGGCCTGGGTGGAATTAGTGAATGGTCTTGCCTCAGTTACTAGCTACCAGTGCCATATTACAGCGGACACTCATAAATGAAAGGTTTTATTCCAGTTCCTTTACAACAGAAGAATTTCTAAAATAGTAACTGAAGAGAGAGATTACTTATACATTTATAGGCCTTATTGTAAGGCACACGGTCAACAAATCAGTGTTTAAAGTATAGGACAAGAAGCAGTAGAGTTTTTCCAAAGGAAGGACACATTCAATTCAGTTGGAGTTGGTGAGAGAGAGCCTTGACGCAGTGATGCCCACTAGCAAAACAGCACAAACAAAGGAAGATCTGGTTCAGCAATAACATTTTCTTTCTGAAAAAAACACATAGAACAACCCAAGCAGAACCGAAACCTTCAGGTCCCACAAGCCTGAAATATCACAAAGGCGTTGCTTGCCTTTTGGGGGTGAGACAGCCTTGGAAGGTAGGAGGGGATTGTCTTATTCCCCATCCACTTTTCAACAGAGAAATCTGGAGAGATGTCTTCATTTCTTTCTCTCTGATATCTGTCATTAGGAGGGTGCTCTGCATTCCAGATGATCCTGAATAAATTCATTGCTACAAGAGGTTTCAATCATGCATTATGATCTTGTGAGTTCAAGTATGGATCATTTAATCCATCTATGATCACAAAGGATTAGAGAGTTTATTTAAAGCAGCTCTCAGTGCTACTCTTCAAAATGAGGGCTGAGCAACATGAACTTCTCCCTTCATTTGCATTTGCTTATACCCCCTTCTCTGCTAATTTATAGGTCCATGCCAGGGCTATGGGAATAATGCACTAATTAAAACCAAATGCAGAACTCTAGAGTGTAGCTTTCAATCAACACTGGCTGCTATAAGCACATCAGGCTTGTTTTATACTCTCCAGAGTGCCTTCCTGATGCAGAAACTAGGGCATATCAAGAAAAATGACCAGTTAGAAGTTTTAAAAGAAGCAATCTCAGAGGTAATTTTTTGTATTCAGTTACCTCAGGACATAGTAAGTATCAAAACTATGAATTGTTTAGTAAGTAGATGGAACAAATGTACATAACAGAAGTCTGCCAACAGTTTCTAAGCACAATGATGCAGATTCAACTTTCAGCTCAGGAAGTCCGCAAGTAGTAAATTGCCAGAAGCCATAGGAGAGAGAGCAATATCATGTGAAGTTAACACTCTATACCTGTGCCATTCCTAAGCATTCAGCTCTGGATGTTTTTCAGAAAGCTAGAGGACCCAGTAGCCACAGCCACTAATAATTTTAGCATATCTTTAGTGTGACCCAGTACAGACATTAAGTTCCCACAGACTATCCAGGAAAACACAGGTACTTATTACTTCAAATGCTCAGAACATATCTTTAAGGTTTTGAGTGGGCTTGTTTCCCCATATCTCAAGGACTGCTTTACACAAGAAGATAGTTGCCAGTACAGCTATACCTCAAAACTATATAACTTCCTACATAAGTGTAAAACTCATCTGCAGGGAGAGAAAAATTCCTTCCAAGACTACAAAATAAGGTCTTGTACTCATCTCCTTACCTGCAATGCAAGTTCCTTCTACCTTGCCACCATTAACATCAGACAGACACAGTCTTGTTCATATTGAAATAAATAAAACCATACCAAAAAAACCCCACTGTGCCTACACATCTCTTCCTGGGAGAAAGCTGAAAAAGCAAAGCAAACATAACAAAAGTCAGTCAGGGCACACAGCACACTGCTGGGAACCACTTTACTTACTGCTGGAATGACCTGAACAGAGTGAACTTTGTTACGATCACAGTTGTGTTCCAAATAGACAAAAAGCCCTGGTTTGAGCAAAGTTTGTTGTCCCGCCTCCAAGAAAGGTACTAACCAAGGCAGGTCAGGGTGCAGCAACTGGAGTGAGGAAGCCTTATTCCTAAAGGGAAGGAGATTTTTTCTGGAAGAAGGTTTCAATAGACAGCACAGACAACAATTAATGGCACAAGGATCATGATCTTGTGTGGTTGTGAATATCCTAGTGGTAGGAGCAGATGCAGTGCCGTGTTCTACTAAAATGAGTATTGCTTTAAATATACATCAGGCTAACCCAAAAACTGTCAGAGTGAGGGTCAGACTCATATGAAAGAATTTGGTGCCTTTCAGTATGCCTCACTGCAAAGTTACCGTGAAATGTATGGATCTTGGTGGTCAAAACTAAAATAAATCTGCTATGTTTTTTCAGTTTTAAAAACAGTCTTTCCAAGAAAATTTTGCTCCGCTGTAGAATTAAAAGGATTCATAGCAACATTTTATCATACATACTTCCTTGCATGTAAAATTTAACATGCTCCACTGAGAGTAGCAGAATAATATCAAAATTTAATTTTCAGTTCTACTCTGTGTTTTATGAGATGTTATCCTTTTTCTTCTTTAGTCAGCTGGCACCTCTGAATGACATTTTCCCACTGAACTATTTTTAGCTGAAGCAAAATCAATATTAGTTTGAAAGACTGGGAAAGGAAAAAAAGACTTCAGCATTTTCATTAGCAGATGTTGGAGAGATAGGGGGAAAGCTTCTTGCTAACAAAGTGTTTCTCAAGGATAAACAATGATTTAATAACAATTTGATCTAAAGCATATTCTGCTGAGGAATTTACAGTATCTTTACCACACCTATTTAAGTTACACACGGCTGAGGTGAGACACTGCGGCCAAGAAGTATTTGTGACTACCCTGAACAGGGGGCAGCTCACTGTAGTCCTGCATTCAGTTTTCTACAGCTTTAGCCTGGTCCTGCATTGAGAGAAAGACTCAAAGCTCTCGACGGTGACTAAATGGATGAATGAGTAACATAGGCGCATAGCTGCTAACCTTGTCTTGAGCTGGAGGTGATCACACAGGTAGATACTATTGGAGCACAGCCCTTACATCCTCTTAAATCTGACATATCACCTACATCTCAAGTGGCTACCACAGATTGAACTAATTTTAATTAATGGGAAGAAGGATGTGATAGCAAAATCCAATTATTTCTGTTCACTTCCAAATAGTATACAAAATCCCTTATCCTTGCAGGCAAGAGCCAAAAAGCAAAGCAAAGGTTTTTTGCAGAAAGCTCTGTACCTCTTCAAGCCGGCACCTAACTGAAAAACTCCCTCTTCAAACTTTTCCTCAGTCAGTCATTTACAAGGCCTGTTCCAGTTCTCTCTCCTGGCCTTATAAGTTTCTCTTCTCTTTGTCACACACAAAATGCCACCAAACTAATATACAGTCATGCTCCCACTTTGTTTTTTGACTCAGAATTCAGTGAAATGTTGTTGGTTTGGACCTCTGGCTGGACTTTCACGTGGCCTGTGCCTTTAGTTCTTTTTTTTTAATTCAGGTCCCTCATTAATTAAGGGATATTGACTGTTTCTTGAATGACAGGTGTACTGTTTGCCTGCTTGAAGAGAAAGAACCTCCTTCAGCCTCTGCTCTTTACCCTCACGTGGTAGAAAAGCACCATTATGCCTACCTTTTTGATATGAAGACAGAAAGAGGCAACAGAGGATGTTACTTTCCGCACATCCCCTTGGAAGTTCATTCTGCACCTGTAACCAGGTCTCTTGGGCTGGCGCCCCAACCCTTGCACAGCCCACCTCGCACCACACCGCCTCTGTGGCCCCCTTTCATGCATCCTTCCCAGCCCCAAGAACAAGCCAAGCCTCATGGCAAGCCACCGGGCAACACGGGGGCTGACCCAGTCCCAGGGCTGCCTGACGCGTCCCATCAGCCTGACGCTTCGGTGCAGTGTTGCCCAGCTACAATGCACCATTTAACCCTGCCTGCCTGCAAGCTATTTTAAGCCTAGGGGTTATGAAACCTTAAATAAACAGGTACTTTAATGGGTTACTTTTGTATGATTAATTCATCAATATAAAAATGTGTTTTAATCATGATATTGCAATTGTTTGCACATTTGTAAAGAAGTATAGAAAGGGGTGCTGCAGCAGTCAGTCACTGCTAGGTAATACTGTATTCATCTCAATTAGAAATTCATTAACCAGCATTTCTGTATACTGAATCTAGACTGGAACAGCTCAAAATTTCTTACAGCCTGATGCAAAGGGAAAAAATTAAAAAGGCGTTTTGAATTCATTTGAATTGCTCAAAATTTAGGAATAGTATGTCAAATCCGTTACAGATTTAATAAAAGGCTTCTATGTTGGCTATCAAATAATTAATATTTAACTATGCTTGATCAATTAAATATTTTAAGCATGTAAAATATTGCAACATGTGAGACATCCTTTCTTGATTTGTAGAGTGGTGTGTAGAAGCATGTAAGCAACTTCATCCGAGTACAACAGGGCTGTATCCCTCTGCATAAATACTCACTTGCGTGAACATTTGTGGTATTTGAGCTTTTCATTGTAGACTTTGGCTCTTTGTGAAAATCCATAAACTGGGATTCCAATAATGCAAACTCTTGCATATCTGAGTTAACACTGTGCATATGAATAATCTAATTGAACTCACATGCACAAAATTATTCACATATGTTTGTAGGATCACAGCCAAAAGAATATTGATTACTATGACATATATTTATTCATTTCACTTCATTTAAGATGAGCCTGAGCCACAAAGTGCTGGCCTAATGCTGTATCTTCTCGAAGTGTGGGGGTGTTCTGAACAAGATCTTGGCCCCAGTCCATTTCTTGCACAATTAACATTTTATATATTTCATTTGATTGTCTATTCTTATTTCACTCATCAGAACAAATTGTATGATTCCAATCACTAAACAATACCTGGATTATTCATCTCATCTCCCTATGGTTAAAGAAAACATGAATGTACATACCCCAGTATAATAGGAAGCTCAATTTAGTAACTTACTACCTTAATGTAATGACCCTTTTCCTCTGAGAACTGGCTTTGACTCCAACCCAAACTAAGGCAGAGGAAACTCATTTTGACTGTAATGGCTACAAGTATAATGAGATTAGGCTGACAGAATCCTGTTCTCTCCTTGCAGCCCAGAGGTATTCAATTCAAAACTTCGCTTGGAGGGGGAAGGTGCTAACATTGGACCCGCTGGTCACTTACCAGCCTACCCGAAACACACTTCTATTTTACTCCAACAAATTGACTTCTGTAATGAAAAATACTGTAGAAAATATGATATCTAATGCTAAATCTCTAGATAAAGTTGTCTCCTTACCTGCTAAGGAGACAAACTCTGCTAAGCCCTCTAAGAAACCACAAAGAACATGCTGTTGTATGGTATATGAAATTAAGGCCATAATCTTTCATTTCCTGACATTCATGTATGCTTGATTAACTTATTAATTTGGTAGCTTTTACCTACCCCACCTAACGTGAACAAAAGAGCAAGAGGAAGAGATTTTCACTTCAAGGTTGGAAAGAGTACCTACCTTTCAAAGGAACCACCAGAAGCAGCACGTAAAATTTTAAGCTTCCGCAAGCTATTTTAGGGAACAGAGTTGCAGAGATGCTGATATGTAGCAAAGCAGTCGGGCATTGTGCTGACACACAGGGTAAAACTCTTTTGCACTGCCTCTGCGTAACCTTTTGTCCCACTCTAAAGAGCAGAAGGGCCCATTTTGGTAATTTCATTCTACTTCTTTCACCTAATTATTTTCGCACCAAAACCATCCTTCTAGTTTCAGTTGCAGCCTCACTTTGTGAAAGCCCTCAGTTAAAACTCCAGTATTGATGAATCAGCCATGCTTTGAGAGAGGTTGTTTCAATTCCTTCACTCTGAAAAATATGCCTCAGTCCTATCTGTAGGAGAAATCTTTTTCACATCAATGTTTGGAAAATGTTGTCAGGTACTCTCTGTGAAGACCTGTGAACCGGTGTAGCGGTCAGTGCACCATCACTGTTGGGACAAAGGCAGATACACAATATCACTGGAAAGGACTTTTCAACTTCAGGACCAGCTATTTTACCAGATTGCTATCACACACCTTTTAGTATTTAGCTAGCACTTTTTTCAACGGGTTTGCATTATTTAGAGAACGATCATCAGAAAAGCAGGTACTCTTTCTGCATGAAAACGGCTTTGTTATTTTGGTGGAAAGCAAAACACCACTGTGATCTTAAAACAATAACTACATCTTTTCAGAAGGAAAAAAATACAACAAATCAAAGGACTACAAGCTTCCATAATTTCTTTCAGGAAGAAACATGCACAACGTTTGCCTAATCAGTCAGTCCCTGCGTGAAACAAATAGGAGTATTGTTCCACATAGAAATTCTCCAAGCACTAAATCCATCAGACTTAGAGCTTATTATTCACAGGTTCAGATTTAACATGTCATGAATCTCCTTATACTTCCTAACATTCTTGTTTCTGATCTCCTGTGATCAGTGCTGCTTATTAACATGGCCTGTGGTGCACCACAGACACCATTACAAACCTGCTGTTAAATCAATCACTGGGTGGCACCCAAGAGCCAGCTAAGAGATGTATTGAATTGCAGACACTCTCTAATACACATATTTTAACAATTTCCTCCGTCTTCAGTGAAATTATGCTAATATTTTAGTTGAGTTTCCTTAAGTCTGGAACTCAAATTAAGTCTGTCTGTTTCGTTTTTATGATAGTGCTTGAAATCACTTGCAGACAAGGGGTTGTTGGACCATGAGATTTATAGTGGCAATGCCACAAAGGTGAAACACATCCTGAGGAAGAGGAAAGCAATCTGTATAGCCAGTGTTTTCACTGCAGTAAAGTTTATAGCAGTATTAAGGGAATAGTTACAAATCAGTTTGATGGTGTTGATTTCATTGAGAATAAGTATATTTACACTTGCAAGCTTTCTCTTAATAATTTTCAGTGTGTTTTACACAATGGGGTTAGTGAAGGTTGAATCTGAGCATATTTCGGGGGTGACAAAATCTGTTTTTCTTTTTCCCACCCATCCTTCTACTTTACTTCACAAAAATGGTTTTATAACAGCTCCTAAGGGGCTGAGTCAAGGTTCAGATATTTTACTGAGGCTCGCTGATGTTTCTGAAGATGCTGCAGAATCTTTCATGTTCGGATGCTTTTGGTTATGATGTGGATATGTGTGGGAAGTAAAATACTCACAGTGTATGAGTACCAAAAGCCATCCACTTCCTCCACTGGCTCCAACCACCAATTAATTACCTGGAAGGCTGGGGTTAGAGTATATGATTTCCAAATATAAAGCTTTATAAACCATGCAGGTTATAATAATTTCTCTTCCCTGCTGGCAATTGAACTGTTCACACCTCATTGTGCCTCTGTAGTATGTGAACTTGTCACCTGCAGAATATCTCAAAATTCAGCCACTTTGCTGGGGGGG
>NW_009197014.1:0-26703 GCF_000690835.1 Fulmarus glacialis | reverse complement strand
AACATCTAAATATAAATATAAGTATATATATAGTACATACATATATGTTTTTATATAGAGATATATAGAGACATTCATTGATACAAAGATATAAACACAGATCCTAAACATTTTGGGCTTTCTCTTCTGGGAGGTTTTGCTGGGATGCCTCAGGATCTGAGATCATATAATTATAAACCCAAACTCGTGTAGAAATTCTGACACAAGCTCTTCAGAAATGAATCTGGTGAATCAAAAAAAGCCCCTGAACAGCTGTATTTACCTTTTATGCATACACTATCAGAAAAAGACATTTGCTTACGATTGGTTGTGGGGATGTATAATGGAAAGAAACGGTATTTAGCAAACAAATTGTTTTGTTTTGCTTCTAGAAATGTACGGATTTTTTTTTCTTTAGGAAAGTTCACAGAAAGGGTTTGAAATCAGAGAAATCCATGCAAGGGGCACTCATCTGAGAGTCCACCCAAAAGCACAAAACAAGTATTTCATTTCTCTCCGGACCTTCACATGGCTCTGAAAAGTTTCCCCTCTCTTATATCTATTACACTAAAAGATGCTTTCAAAGGAAATTATTATGTGGACAAGCACTCAGAAGAGCTATATCAATAGTGTTCAAGTTTTCTATGCAGCCCTTAATTTACCCCCTGCATAACAAGCTTTAGTCATAGCGTTGCATAATATTTTTCCCACGGGGCTGTGGCCTTATTCTGTACATGGAAGGGGCAATACTTACTTAACAGGCAACTATTCAGCGCTTTGTTTTTGACTTATTCTGTGTGTGGTCTCTGCGTACTATTCAAACTCAGCTCTGCAGGGCAGAAGTTGTTAATTTTCTTGGGGTTTTGCTGTATTGTCCACCACTGTGGTTTCGCGGCGCTTCAGAAACCTTGTTCTGTTTTCATGGCTCTCCAGTGAGGGTGGTGATGGTGACAGTGCTGTCGCTGTCTTACAGATGAGGAGTGGAGGCAAGGAGGAGCTGCAAACAGACTTCTTTCAGGTGGCCAGTTTGAAATGCATAGGACCTGGGCTTTATTTTCCCAAGCCGCTTGTATTTATATTTAAGCATATACCTGTAATGTAATGCACAGTTACTGTTGATAAATCTTTTCTTGCGAATCTCTCCCCACCACTCTGCTAGTTTCTGATCTCCAGCTCCTTGCCCTGTTTGTCCCAGCTTTTGTTTCAGCTCGTTTTCCCATCTTGGTCTTGGCGCACTACAGTGTGGCTATTGCTCTAGCCTTATTTTCCTCCCTAACTCTTGGTCCCTCTTTGATTCCCTGACACCATCCATTCTCTCCATGTTTTTTGATAGACACAGCTTTTTCTCCTTTGCCCTTGAAATACTACACAGGGACAGCACAGAAAGCACAGGAAAAACAAGTCTCATCTTGCTATAGGCCCCAGTTGCAACATGGAAGGAAGCCCCCATGTAGTCCCATGCAGCATCATGTCCTACATAGAGGAAATTCATCCCAAGACAGCAGTCATTTCAGGTTAGTAAGCCATAGCCGCAGCTTTGGGCAGTGACAGCTGGATGGGCATCTCCCAATCATCAGTTTCACTTTTGATGTTACTAACATTAATTAAAGAGGTCCAGCTTAGTAACCACAAGAATCTTCAGTGAAAATAAAGAACTTTTCAATTTCTGGTAATTTTTGGGATGGATCTACAATGATATTAATTGATCAGCAGTCCTCTGGGCATTTGGAGGCATCCAAAACTGTCCTGACTATAACAATAAAAATAAATAAATTCAAGACTAACCAAAAGCTGAAGCAGAAAGCACAGGGCATGGATAGAGATGGATAGGCATGGATCCTGCCTTACAGACTGACGCTGGAACTTTCCCCATAGATTTGGACGCTTAGCTGCTCAACTTTCAAGAGCAATTTTTAAATGCAAAATCTGGGAGAGAAGTTAGAATTCAGCTTCCTCTGAGTAAAACGCATTTATCTGAAAGGAAAATCACATTTTCGAAATGCACTTTCTGCCTCACAGCTTTCATGTGGCTCGGTATGCAGATCAAACTGAGTCGGTGCTGGATAAACATGATCAGTAAAGGTTCATATCAGACCGATGCACACCAGGCTGGTGGCTTCCAGTGTTATCCAGGCTGGTTATACCATGCAGAGAGAGGAAAGGAGATGAGGCAGTGAACACTGTCACTTTCTTTCTTTGTGATCAGGCTGGCTTGGCCAGGTGCTGTAACAGAAATGCTGAGAAAGTTGAAGAAACTTTTCTTGTCTAAGACTTGCTAAGGAAGGGAGCTGGAGGAGGAGGAGAAGTTACAAGGGAGTCTGCGCATACCAACATACTCCAGGCACTTATGTTTCTGCACAGTCCTGAACACAAGAATGAGAAGTTTCATTAGGAAAAATAAAAGAGTCATCCAGAAGCTTAGTGTTGGCTTTCAATTGGAAGTTTTAAATGGCAGGGTTTTGTACTAACAGTGTTAGTTATTAAAAAGCTTGGCTAGGCTCCCTTTATTTTTCTTGTCATCCTTCCATCTGATTGCAGATAAACATAGCCCAGAAGCTTAATGAGTTTCGCTGGTTGTCCTACCCAAGTCTAAGTGGAGGACAGGAATCCAGGGTGAATTTGTCTTTGAGGAGTTTTGTACCTTGCCCAAATGTTGTCTATTTCCTTGGGATCATCGCAAAATCCTGCTCCGTCTCAGGGGGGCATGGTGAGATGTTTAATGTCATCATGCAGTTGCAAGGCCCTTTCTGTCCCACCCAGACAAGGCGCGTTCCCAGTGCCTGGTGCGTACTGGGACATTGATTAATGCAAGCTGACTGAGGGTTCATCCTCATGGATGGGCTTTGGGAAACATGTGGGCTGGGCAATCCTTTGATATGGAAAGCACATATCCGGTCTCTGCCAAGAAGGCTCTTCATCGAACAATGAAGCCACATTTTGCAATTTCCATTTGCTCCCAGTTACTGGAGGCAACTATAATGCCCATCTGTATCTCCTTATGTAGTTAAGACAATTTCCTCTTCAGAATAGGTCTTGTCTCATTCATCCATATATTTGTGGTTTACTGGTTATGGTTTTCTTTACCTAGACTTCACCAATGCAGAACATACATTCTCTCTCCCATCTGCTATGGGAAACATATTTCCTTTGCAAGGGCTGCTACAACTCTGATTTAGATGAACTGCCACTGTATCACTCGATAAGAGAGAATTGTGTTTAATACCTGATTTCTGTTAACTTCATTTGCAGCACCAGATCGTGTATGTACCTTTAAAACTCAGAACTGGGTCCTGCTTATTTTCTTCTGAGGACCACAGGCTTGACCTGAGGCATCTTTGCAAACTGATTTAAGACATGAGTGATTAAGCAGGAGGTACTGTGTCTCTCTTACAACTATAGGAGCCTACTAGAATCTGTAAGTACTGGGCACACACATTCACCTGATTTCAGATGTCTAACAACTATGTTTTTGGCTTCCAAAGAAAAATGTTAATTGCACTAAGTCCACATTTAAAGCATATTACCTCACTTCTAAGACTGAAAAATTTGACCATAACCAGCTAACCTGAAGTTTCAAATGTTGAAATTTAAATGCTTTAGTGTTATCTGCATGACACTGGTCTCAGTATCTATCCCTTCCCTCCACCCCCAAAAGTACTTGAACACATTTTGTTTAAATTTCTTCTCTTCCCTTAACTTCTGGGCAGTTTCAGGAACTTCAAAAGCTAAATGACACTTTTTACAAGAAAGTCCCATATTCCCTAGGGATGATATTAACTTGAGTCACCTATGGTTTCACAAGTCTATCAAGCACTGTGGTGCCAGTTGCAGTGGAGGGAGGTGGAGGTATTTACCTGCCTGAAGGGAGCATAAACCCTCCAGTATTAAGGGAGATGGCAAAAAGTCTCAAGTCTTTCTCTCCGGATACCTATGAAAACTCTTCTGCTAGCATATAGCAGTGTGCTGGGAGACAGAAAAGTAACTTCACACATCAGACAGCTCCAAAATCTGCCTTTCCAATGCACAGCTGTGAAATGAATGCCACCTGCACCGGCCCGTGTCTCCTCATGGTCATACCTCATGGCACTACTTAGCTCTCCAGCTTCTCTGGTCTTCTCTGGGCATCAGCGGCAGGAGGCTGTGGGAGGGAATGGAGGGATAGCAATGGAAATCCTGGGTGTGAGGCCTTTGGGAATGAGGTAAATCCCATTCCAGGAGAGGGACTCATCCTCGGCATGGAGCCGGATGGCTGCCAGGATCCAATGGAGGATTTCGTGTTGTAGCTAGTGGCTTGTGGAGGTCGTGAGGTTCGCTCACTGTATGTAGAGACAGCTGTAGTTCTGCACAGAGTTGTCATCATGCATTTTAAGATGGCTTCAGACTGAGGAAGAGCGACGTTTTGTAGCAGATCATGACTTGTTCTGCCTCTTTCTTTTCTTAATCTCACTGCTGGTGCAGGACATTTTTTGATGGCCATTTGCAAAAATTCTTGCTTGATATTTATCATCCCATCCAATCAGCGGGATTTGATAAGAGTGTAAGTGCACATATATGTATGTATACTATATATGTAAGTAGATAGGCATGTATATCAGCTCATGTATGTATACAACAATTGCAGTGGACTTGCCACCTTGCTTAGTTATTTGAACTGTGGAGGCTCACAAGCTCCTTAGGTTGCTATACAGCCAAAGGTTTCCCACACTTTCTTACACCTCCATCATCAAGGTTACTTGGGGAGTAAGGAGTTATTCTCAGTGAGGAAAGGGATTGGATCTGGCTCTTAGCCACTCATGTTGACAGCAAAGACCACTTCAAAGGTTGATTCCTAGAGCGGGTGACAAAGGGAGGCAAGGTGTTCTCTACACAACCTGGTGTAATTGTGTTCCTTGATTCCTCTGCCTTCACCTTTATTTTCAGCAGCACATGCTCACAAGGAGCAGTACTTCTAAGTTCAGCGGACTCTCTGTAAATGAACGTTATTCTGATGTATGCCATGGACGTAAACTTTGAGGATTTGCATGTGCTGTATTTAACTTTTCTAAAGAGATCTTCGTTTAACAACAGTAGTGCTTGTTTACAGGACTGCAGCATGGACCTGAAATGCAGGAGGGCCGGTGAGGGTGTCTATCTCTCTGCATTGCTACAGATAACCTAGCTTCTTGCCTGTTCACAGTATAATGCAGTTGATACAGAACACTTGGTATTTTAGATACCTTGAATGCATTGGACAGCAGATGAACCTTTACTGGCATTCAAAAATCCCGCTACTGGCAAATGTTGATCAACGCAACCCCGTGTTTGGAAACCTTAAAGGCAGAAGGCCAATGGGAGGAGACTGTTACTTCCCGGATCAATAGTCAACCCACAGGTTGGAATTTCTCCATCTAGCACATCCGCTGTTCAATTAAACAGGAGGCCAAACCCTCTGCGAGATTCACAAAGAGCAGAAACCTACTCTTTAAAAAAAAAAAGTGCCTTTTATGAGCTGCTTTCAGAAAGACTAGAAAGCATCTTGACAATTCATTAAAGAAGAAAAAAATGTATCAGAAAATGGCCTCAATGGCAGTCCACCTGATTCCTAAGTGTTAAAAAAATAACTATGACAAAAGATTATTCTTAAATTAAATGGGTGGGGGAAATGATTATATAAGATGAAATGACATAACTGGGGCTAATAAGGCCTGAATCATTCTGGTTTGATTCATTAAGCCCCTGAACTGAATGTCAGTATGTTTTTTTCTATACTCAGTGTTAAATTCCAGTATGAAGTATGGTCTTTTTAAGAAAGGTGTGTTACCTGGAAACTAATGTACAAATCTTGACTGGCCCGTGGATGTTTTTGTGAGCTAAATGTCAGACTTTGGTAAAACTTAAGCCATATGGACACAGACATTTTCTTTGATTCATAGTTTGATTAGTTTAAGAAGAAAGATTAAAGCAGGGATGAATGGCTGTGTTAATGAAAACTGATAGGTCTTGGAATGGGCTCAGTTACAATGTTGATCTCAGTGTCTCAAAAATGTAATGTCATTATCCAGGCTTAGAGATTATGAAAAAGTTTCTTTGTGTACATAAATTTGTTCCCGAACTCCCTTGATTATTAGATTATACAAAAGACTTCAACACCACTATGTATAACGTAGTATGAGACAGATAAATGAAGAAAACAAACAAGGAAACCTTCTCTGAATTAATTGCAATATTTTTTTCCTCCCTCAGCCCATTCACACCCCATGAAGTGTAGGCTAATTTCAAAGATTTTATCAGAAGTGATTTTTGGCTGCAGGTAAGGGTTTGTAGGCTCCAGGTAATTTCTCTCTGCCTGCAAGCTTCATAACTTGAAACTATTTTCTTGGTGTCTCTGACTGTTTCCACAGGACCTCAGGGCCAGAAGAACCTCAGTGACCATCTCATGTATCCTCACTCAGGACACAAGCCAGGCTCCCACCACGTCGCTATGACCAGGCAGCTCCTACATCTTTAGAAACATATCCAGTCCTGAAACGTAAGCTTTGAAGGTGCACAAAACTTCACCCCATGATTCTTCTTTTGGGTGTTAATAACACTCCTTTCAAAAAATCTGTTTCTACTTTTTTCTCTAGCTTTGGCTTCTACCTCCTGGATGACTTTTTCTGCTGAATCAAAAAGCCATGCAGCATCAGAGATCACTTCCTCATGAAGGGGCCTGCTTACAATAGTCAATCACTTCTTAAGTCTTTTTTTGGTTTAAATAATATAACTAAGATTCTGGAGTCTTTTTCTATAAGACAAATTTTCTGAACGTTCTACAACTTGAGGTTTTTCCCAGTATTTCCAACTTCCACTTGCCTGGAGCCTCAACATTCACAACTCCCATCTTCCTGGCTTTGCAGCTTCACGAGGCAATGCTTCCAGGGTCTTCATAGCTCAAGGCAGGTGAACGGCTGAAAACCACTGATCTAAGTATAATTGTTTTTCTTCCAAGAGCAGCTAGGCAACACACCAATGAAAGAGAGAGACAAAAATCAGGATGCACTAAGTACCTCATTCACTGCATATGTATTCCAGCCGTTGAGGTGGAAACGGACAATCTGCCAAACTGGTCATACGTGGTTCGCAACAGGCATCATTTTGAAAGCTCAAGGTGGGTTAAATAAAAAGGGGGGAGAAACATCTAGAGGTATTTCAGGTCTCTCATTAAGTTAGTCCTATGACAGTTTCTTTATATGCATCACTACTTAAGGGTTTAACACCCGAAATGGAATCCAGCCACATTTGTGGAAGTTTTATTTTGCATTATATTACCTGTTCCTGCATGGCTTATGCAACGTGAGTGCCATTAAAACATCAAAGACAGAGTTGTCCTCCTTTTGAGAATTTTCCCCTTCTGTTTCTTCTGTTCTTCTTGTTGCTTCAAGGATCACTACAGTTAAAAAATTAAAGTCTGGATCTCTTTTCATTACAGGAGATTTGTAAATTTGAAGTTTGTAAATTCCAGCTAGGCATTTATCAATTTGCATTTGTCATCCTTTAAGCTAATTTTCAGTGCTGCCAAACAACTTTAAATATTGTTTGAAGCCCTCCATTGAACTCTTCTTAACATGACTAACATAATTTCCCGTAGTCTTTTACTTCAGCCTGACCAGTGTTTGTTATCAACACGGAAGGCCAAAAAAGGGGGAAAACTGTAACTTTGCTTCTATGCACAAAAATATCATGAAACTCCTTAAATGACTTGGAAATGTTTTCAAGCCTCCAAAATTTTAGGTGATTAAAAAAAAAAAAAAGGTGAGCTAAACAAACAAAAGTTGGAAGGAGTGAGATGAAAGAGGGTAAATTCACAAATTTCCCTGTCTTCCATACCTCTGCAGCGATTAAACAAGAAAACCCTTTAGCAACCAAGTTACATTTTCACTTTAAAAAATCTTCAGCAAAATATAACCTTGCAGCTGTAAACATATGTCTGAATAATTATTCTGGCTTTATATCAAAAAACCCACCTCTGCCAGAGCAGACAGATTTTAATTTAGCATTCCCCCCAGAGCTCTAGAGGGCAAGGTGGATGATTGAGAGGGCAAGGTGACTTGGCTTCAAGGGCTATCTTTATTTGCATGAATGAGTAACCGTAAAGCACAGAAAATATCTTTAAGTAAATTTCGCCTGTCACTGACAGTGATCTAAATGGAATTATAGTTGCATGAAACTCTCTTTTGCTAATATATATATTTTTTTTTCCTGAGAAATATCTCCCCCCACCCATTTAAAAATCATGCCAAAAATATGTGAGAACAAAACAAGCATTATCAAAGAGAAACCAAGGAACATGATTAAACATAGTGACAAACCTTTCAAACAAATGGAATTTTACCACTTCTAAAACCATGCTGGATGGAAGACGTTGCACCTACAAGCCTCCCATTTAAACCCCGAACAGCTACTGTAGAGCCCATGGTAGCCAAGTCTTCTCTGTAGTGGTCTGCTGATATAGCTCAAAGGCATCCTGGAGAGGCTCCATCCCAATTAGAGCACCTAGTTAAGCCTATTTTTAAGACTGGGATTTTAAGCTGATGAGCTTTCTATACACAGGAATTAGAGCTGGGACTGTTCAGTCTGAATAAGAGGGAGGGCGTAAAGAAGGGAGGGTATAAAGAAGCCAGGCTCTTTTCAGTGGTTCCCGGTGACGGGACCAGAGGCAATGGGCACAAACTGAAACACAGGAGGTTCCCTCTGAACATCAGGAAACGCTTTTTTACCATGAGCACTGGCACAGGCTGCCCAGAGAGATTGTGGAGTCTCCATCCTTGGATGTATTCAAAACACAACTGGACATGGTCCTGGGCAACTGGCTCTAGGTGGCCCTGCTTGAGCAGAGGGGTTGGACCAGATGACCTCCAGAGGTCCCTTCCAATCTCAACCAGTCTGTAATTCTGGGAATATTCACTCATTATTTCAATGAAGGTTATAAGCATTTCTGATAATGATACCCTACCAGTCATGCAAATTAGGCAATGGAAATTAATATTTCTGCAGCAAAAAAGATCTGTAAATCTGGCCTACTCAAAGACAGAGTGCAGGAGAGTGCTCATTACAGGAAGCAAACTCAAATCCTATTGACTCAAGTCCTATGCTTGGATTACTGAACAATCCCCATGTCATACCTCGTAGGCTATAAGGCTGGCTGGGATATTTTAAAAAAAAGTTAAGATGTATTGTTCTGAAATAAATTGTTATACACTTCTGCAACTTCTGTGAGTTGCAGCTCCATAGCTATTCTTGTAAGATCTCTCTCAGCCAGAAAAATCCATGTGTAACAAGTACAGTAGCCTCATCACACTCATTTATTACTATTTGTTTATCACCTACTCTGATAAATTTCCAGTTTTTTGAAGAGAAACACTCACACTGGAAAGTTTTGCCAGTGAGCAGATCCCCAAGATGTGACGTCCTTTGATGCACAATTAACTTATGATTAAGATCTTCTTCTCTCTATATACACATCATTTTCTGAGAACTTATTGAATAGAGTGTGACAGTTTGGCCATTTTGTGTCTGAAAGTTGCAAGAGGGAGGTTTTGTTGTAATCCTGGATATGACCGACACATGGGAGCTAGCGCAATCTACCTCACCGCAGCTGAGGGAGAACTCAACGCAAAGGACACCCAACGCAAAGATACCCTCACCTTGACTTGCTGCCTCCTCAGAGAAGTTTACTGACTTTCTGCAATTGCTTTTGGAGGAGGAGGAAAAGCCTGATGATTGGAGATGTTCTCAGAGGCCTTCCCAGCTTCTCTGGTGAAGCTGCCAAGGATAGTTTGACATCCACAGTGCCACTGCTTTTCGCAGGAAACACAGAAGTCAGCTAGAAGGGCGGCACGCTGGCAAGAGTGGAGAAACTACCCAGTATTTAGAACCAGATATGATTATGATAATTATTAAAGGCCAATTCCCAGAAAAAATATGCATAGTTAGCATTTATCACCACACGGAATAGTAAGAGTAGGGTCTACATGTACAAATAGCTGTAACCTTCTAGGTATTTTGCAGTGAGATTTGTTAGCCTGGTGGTCTCACTTTGACTGGAATAATTTTTCTGTGCGCCAGTTCCTGGCTTCTTTTTTGTTTGGTCTGCTGTATTTAATAGCTCCCTAATTCCGCTAGATTAATAAAAGAAAGATGTATTCAAAATCTAAAATAATTTGTATTCAAAGCCTCTGCATTTTCACAATTTTGCCACACTCCATCACTGTTTAGGGTCATTTCAATGTTATTCTTCTCAGCTCTATGAAATGTCACTCACAATGGGAGAACCTGGGGAATACTGCTAAGGACTTGTCTACATGGGGAAATTTACTGGCAGAATGATGCTGGTATAATATGAAAGTGGTATTTCATTGGCATTCACCATGTCACTACTGATCTGGGATATTTAAATGACATGGTAACTTTGAAAAACCTCTATTTGATTATGTTATGGAAAGCAATTGCATTTTTCTTTTGTGTGCACCTCTTAAAACAAAAATGATTTTTACAAGGTGTTTACTGAGTTAAGTGGAAGTGCCGCAAGCAAAGTTAATTATAAAAGATACAAGATTCTGAAAATATACTACTGGTAAGAGGAAGACCGGAAAAAGTGTCAGTCCAGTCTTCAATGGTGAGGAAAATCTAACAAGGAGGAAGCTAAGAAGGGCAAAGTTTTTGGTATTTCCTTGATTTTCATGAAGGATTAAATGAGACGGTTAAAACAATTAATACTAATAGCTAACGCCTAAGGACTCTGGCTAGAATAAGAAAGAAATATATATGAAAATTGAGACATTTCGAATCAGCTGGACATGTCAGGGCTGAATTTGGATAGCTTGGGAGCTGCCTGAAGGAGTTGGAGAATTAGTAGAGCTTTGGGAAGGGGGTGTGCAGCTTCAGAAGCGTGGGTGATGCCGGCTTGGGGGTCTATCTTCTCTTAAAAAGAGAAGAAGGGGGAATCCCAGGAATTTGACTCATTTTAACTTAATTCTTGGACATACATGCCAAGGAATCAGCAATTTGTAACCATCTGGATAAAAACAAAAAAATGCTAAACAGCAAATAATGATCTCATCAAGAACAAAATACATCAACCCAAGGTAACTGACTTATGGACGACAGACCTTATGGATGAAGGAAGAATGATATGCAGGATAGATCTTGATTCCTAGATGTCATGTCTCACATGACAGACTCATGAGCAAATTTGGAAAACATGACCTACGGTCAGATGGGTGGATGCTTGGCTGGAAAACTGGCCAAAGTATAGCAGGCAACTCTTCACTGCCAGACTGCAAGGCTGCACTGAGTGCCTCTCCTCTGTGGTTTGGACACTCTCAGACAGATTTAAATACCAAACTGGGAAACACTTCAAGTGCATTGGTGGGCAGGGCTAGAACTCAGAATTATATTGAAAAGTTATCTGCGAAAATGGGGTAGATTTTGATAAATGCATGCTCCTATACTTCGGTAGTATAATTGACTGTAGAAACGCAAGAAAGGGAATAACTGTCCAGGGAGCAGTTTGGCAGCAAAAGATTTGGAGGTTGTAATGATGAATGTACATCCACAGTGCTACATAAGAATAATTAAAGCTACGTATTAGGTGTTAGTACGCAGATATTCAAATAGCATGGTGCTCGGCACTGGAGACCAGTGCTAGGTAACGTATATTCAAGAGAGAGACAGGCCTCTTGGAGGGGCCAGTGGAATGGTAACCAGCAAACATGACCTCTGAAGGAAAAATTTCAGGGTTAGCTTTGTTTCATCTGAAGAAGAAAAATAAGCAAGGTCATAGGCCAGTTTTAACGCACAGTAAGCATAAATGGAAGGTATTCAAGTGATCTGGGTATCCTTTTGAGATCAGAGGAGAAGTCATGGAGATGTAGGTTGGATACTGGGAAGAAGAGTTTCCTGCCCGCAAGAGCAGCCGAGCACTGGGGCAGGGTCCATGGCAAAGAATCAGGGGCGGGCTCTGAGACCTCCAGAGTGATTTTCTTCCATTCACGATATGATACATCAGTATGCTGAAGGTAATAAACCATCACTGCCTTGCCTTCCTTGTAATCATGTCAAACATCTTCAATTTCTCCATGAAACAGGAATTACCTCAAGTGTCTTTTGTAAATTTTGTGCCTTTCCACTCTGAAAATTAGATTCCTGTATTTTACTTTAAAAAAAAAATTCTATACTCTTTACTTCACTTAAATGAGTAGCATACCAAAACATGAATTGAGTGAAGTTGCAAAGTTTTAATAGAAATAATTAGGTTTTGCTACTTAACTGGGACTGAAACTCCTTTTGCTGGGTCAAACTCTCTTCTGTGTGTGTATTTTAATAAACTGGTTTGAAACTGTTTTATTAATCCCCCAAATAGCTTAATTATGTGTTTCTAGGCTAACAGAATAAAATGGAAAGTACCTGTTCTCAGTCACACATAATGTTTATTGTACTAAGCTAGCCTCTTTAATTTGTGCTTTTATGTGACATTTTAAAATGTCAATTTGCCATTAAGATAATATAACAATTAAAATATGCATTCATGCTCTGAACATGTAAATATGTAATACAGTTAGTAAATATTTGCATTTAAATGAAATTCAAATAAACACAAAGCAAAATTTTAATATTCCAAATTACATTCTTGCATCAAAATGCTGATTTTTTTTTTTTTTTAAAGAAATTTCACTGAACTAGCTATGATTTCACCTGCAGTTATTTGCAGTCAAAACAACCTTTTCCTAAGCCACAAATTTTCTGACCATTTCTGCTTCTAGTGGAGGTGAGTCATATGTATTGAGAGTTAGCCTTTTGTACCTTTTAATAACAAAAACGGCATTTTAATCATATCCTTTGTATTCTTGCATTGATTAACTGGATGTATACTGTACTTAGCAAGCATTAAAAGACTGTTTCCATTTATTTTGTAGCTTCCTGGAATTGCTGAAGGACCCATTTGTAGACACTGACTTTTAAACTTTTTTTATTTTAATGTTCATATGGATTAATAAGCTTATTTTAAAAATACAGACTGGGCACAGTTTCATAAAGGAAGAGCACATATGCTACATTAAATTAGGCCATTTGTATATTTTTTCCATCTCTGTGTGTATGTATGTATGCATGCGTTTGCAAATACTTGGGAAAAGACAGCTCTTTTTAGTAGTCCCATCTGAAATAGCAAAAACTGAAGGAAAAAGGTTCTGCTGGGAGCAGAAGATGGACCATGAATCCTGCAGTTAAATCTCACTCACTGAATGGTATCCCAGTACCTTGTCTGTGGTGGAAAGGGCTTCCTGAAAAATACAGATGTTCAGCATTCAGTAAGAATATATTTTCTCGCAGTACCAGCTCCTGCTGCTTGGGTTTGCCAAGGAAATTAAAAGCTGAGATGATGATGGGATATGATAGAGGGAGAGAAGGAGGCCTCCCTGGGTGCCTGGGAAAGCGTTAGGAAAAGATCTTTCTCTTCTGCTAGCACGATCTGTGTGTCCCCACATCACCCGTCCTGAATGAGAAAGAGTAAAGCAGAGCCAGGAGCACCATTTCATTGCAGCTGTTTCTGCACTGGTTTACAAGGAAACGTGTCAATGGCTTGCAAGAAATGTTAGCACATTTAGTACTGATTAATTCCACTAAGGACCTTTTCCAGGAGTCCTTACACAGGCCACCTCCATCTGCAGGATCAAGTCCAGGGTATGGTGTGAGTAACACTGTTTTTTCTCTGGTCTCCCAGTGAAATGTCAGTGAAGTTTAATAAAATTGTTGCAAGTAACAAGTTAAATCTGCAGTTATGGTATCCAGAATAAATTGTTTTGAAATCAGAGCTGTCTGAGTAACTTCAAGAGGATTGGGCTTCTTAAACAGAAAAAAAATTTCCAATATTCTGCTGCTTTTGCAGTTTAGGGCTCTGCTCAAAGGCATGGGAAACAATTCCTACCAGGAGACCTCTCAGGACCTCTGACTTTTTATTCCATTTAAGTCCTTCTACAGAAACCCTCAGGACACACATTTTGCGCTCTCTCAATCACCGGCTCCCAGGAACAACATTATGTAGACGATGCCATGAACTATGTTAGCAGCAGTATGCAAAAATGATGTGATTCAGCTTGTTTGGGTGAGGAAAGATGCTGCAAAGTTACTGAGCGGTGGTGTTATAGGGTGATAACTCGGTGAAATTGAAGCATTTAATCCATGAAGGATAATTAATAGCACCACTGGATACTGATTCTTGTTTTTCTCGTAGTTCCAGATGGATTATACTTTGAAGGGCAGCAGGCATTTAAACAATGTGGATTAGCATTATACATCAATAAAATCTAAGCCTTATATATGACGGACTGGGAAAAACCTCCTAAGTAAACTTACTTATTGTTGTTGCTATTATTAATGCTGGGAGCTAGATCTCTATTTAACTATCCCAAACTTTAATATGAATTTTGACTTAAGCAACTACTTACATTCTCACCTTATAGTCTTCTCTCATATTTGGCCAATTCAAGGAAGTGATATAATGCATATCATATATGTACCTTATGGTTTAATTTTTTTTATAAAGAACACTGTACGTAACTATTTGCAAAGCTTTTTCTGAAGGTTTAAATAATGAATGAAGAATGACAATTATTTCCCAAAGTTACTTTTTTTCTTCTAAAAGGGTTTATAAAATAACCCCAGCTGGCCAAAATCACATGGTTTTTTTACATGCTATTCCGTATATCACAGAGGCAATTGCAGTGTTTCAGTGGTAAGAGTTGTTGTCCAGCTGGGAACTTCAAGATCTTCCAAGGGTGATGGACAGCAAAGCCCTACAAGGTCTGGAGGTGAGATCTGTGACTTGAACCTCACTTTTTGTAAGGTATCATGATGGAATAATGGAATAATTCAGGTTGAAAGGGACCTCGGGAGGTCATTTAGTCCAGCCCTCTGATTGAAGCATGGAAAGATATAAGACAGCAACCTATCTTCAAGCAAATTTAAGAGTGAGGCCCTCTGCCCAGTACTTCACTGCTTACGACGTTGGATTATTATCAGCAACCTGACCGAGGGTTTTGGCAAGTGGGTGATTCACCACCAAGATCTCCAGATTCACTGTAAACACTAACAGGGTGCTGAGCAGCCACTGTAACTTTTTAATTGCTAGTGCCACGAGTCAGATTGAGGGCTGCTTTTCAGTGGTAAAAGACTCTTTTAAACTGCACAAATCCCCTGTGCACGGAGCTTATCTTCGAAAAGGCTCCTGACGTCTAACGTGCAGACTTGGGGTCCTGGCGCTTTGCCTTGCTTCTTGATCAGCATCTGTGTTGTGCCTGTGTTGGAGAAGCTGAAAAGCCTTTCCCTGCCCTGCTTCATATTTCATTTGTATGTATACGGACCCCTTCATGGTCATCTCCAGAGATGGACATTAGTATTGTCCTGTTTCACCTGGGGTAGAGTTAAATTTCTTGCTAGTGCTGTGTTTTGGATTTAGTATGAGGAGAATGTTGGCAACACACTGATGTTTTCAGTTGTTGCTAAGTGCCCTCCTAGTCCAAGGACAGCTCCCATGCCTACTGACTGAGCTAGGTACACAAGATGGGAGGGAACATAGTCAGGAGAGCCAGCCCAGCTGGCTGACGGGGTATTCCATACCATGTGACATCATGCTCAGTATATGAATGGTAGGCGTGATCCAGGAAGTACCGATCGCTACTTGATCAATGGCATTGTGCATCACTCATTTTGTATATTCTATCATTATAATTATTATTATTTTCTCCTCCTTTTCTGTTCTAAACTGTCTTTATCTCAACCCACAAGTTTTTCTCACTCTTACCCTTCCGATTCTCTCCCCATCCCGCTGGGGGGCAGGGGGAGTGAGCGAGCGGCTGCATGGGGTTTGATTGCCGGCCAGGTTAAACCACGACAGTATCTAGGACTGCGGAGACGAGGTAGTTGTCTCTGGTAGACCAGATATCCCCCCTTACGCATCCAAAGACCACACTGCTCTCTTCTGCAATACCACTGCTGTAGACGCACTTGTCTTCAGTGGCTCTAAATCCTTTTCTGAGGCCCCGTGGTCCGAGGCAGAGCCCGCTCTCTGATCCCCAATGTATTACCTGAATTACGCAGCATTCAGCTATCTTAAAATGCGTGTTGCTGGCTTGCAACCAGCCAGCCAGGCAATTCCCGTCAGCCTGTAACAATAAGCTGCTCTCCTTGTTTACCACTCCACCAATCTTCGTGTCATCGCTGAGTTTTACAAGATTTCGTTTTATCATCCGGGTTGCTGATAAAAATTGAAATGGGCTCCTGCCTGCGAGCCCTCTCTTGCAGCAGTGACCTTCCTTCGTATTTCCCTGCAAACATCAGCGTTTAAGCCCTGTTGTTAAGACCTGATACCTGCTCTGCTCGTCACAGGTTCTTTCTAAAGGAGTTCAAGGCGCTGCTTTGAAGCAAAGGCAAAGCAAAGCTGTTTAGATTCTGAACCGCAAATAGGAAGTAGCCCAGCATTGCAGAAACAAATATTTTTTAAGCTGCAGAACTGGAAATGTCTCTCTGTTGTATTCACCTGTGCTCAGTGTTCTGCTCGGCTCCTTTTATGTCTGGTAGTATCCCTAAAGCTGTACAGTAAATTCCTTTTAATGGTGGCTTGAAGTGTTTGATATCATTTAATGTTTTATGAGAAACACCCAGACTAGAATACAAGTCTTGGCAGGCTAAAAAAAAAAAAAAGAAAAGAAAAAGAGCATTTAAGTTCAGTTTTTCAGATTGCCTTGGAAACATTTCTCTTAGAGATGCACATGCTTTAAGGTTTTGAAACCATGGCATCTAGCTTCAAGGGACTCTTGATGTTTGCCAGAGCATCCTCATCACTGTCTAAGCTATTTCTTCTGGTATCCCTGTAATGCTGAGGAGACAGGAATACAGAGTATTTTTGTTTCCACAGGTAGATATATGCTTACTCGGTTCGGTGTCTGTGGCACAAGACTGCCCTGCAGGGACTGGTTAGATTTCATGTGCCAGTGTGTATCCCCGGGAAGGCAGAGTACACTTCCCAGGCTCTCCTCACTGGTGGGGTGGGAGTAATCTGAAATTCAATTCGGCATTAACTGCGGGAGGAGCGAGGCACCTCTCTGAGGAGAGACAGTTCGAGATTTGTTGAAAACAAACCCACAGATATTACAGGGCATGTCCCCCTGGGTGAGATGCAGGATCCCCCTGTCTACAGCTTGCATCTTCTCCGCAGCCCCCTCCCCAGCCCCATGGGTGCAGCATCTCGGGGTAGGAGTTAAGCTCAGGAAAAGCACCCATCCTCACGGCCTCTGGGCACCTCCCGGTCTCCATGTATTCCTCCCCACAGGCAGCTCGGGGGAGGAGGCATGGCCCTCCTGTTACCCCAGCTGTGCAGGCAGGGATGGGGCAGTGCGGGGCTAAGCGGCTCTCCCAGGGGTCTGGCGCGCACCCACGTGCCGCAGGGTCCCATCCCAGCTCCCGTCACACTACGCGGGCCAGGAGGCCCCACAGACCAAAGGGGTCCTGGCTTGTAGGCACAGTGCTTTTTCCTGTCCTGGGTTAGAACCACAGTATTACTGAAATTCAGCGTTGCCCAGAAATGTAGCTTTCTTTAATGATTATTGCACTGGGGGAAATATTTTCTTTCATCCTTTACCATGTTATTTTGCTGCATTTTTCTGAACATCCCTACCCCTTTTGGAGTACACCAGCTCCTGAGGGTGGGCTGAGTCTCCTTTTAAGCAACATTTTTTGCCCGATACTTCTAGCTGCCCTTTGCACTCCCCGCGCTTGCTACCTGCACCCAAGAGCAAAGCTCAGCTGAAGCCACGTGCTCCTGTGCCCCCGCGGTTACCCAAAAAATCGTGGAACTGTGGCTTTGGAGGAGCAGAATCTGCTGTGCTGAGAGAAAGACCAAAACCCAGCAAAACCCTACAGCTTTCCCCCGGATCCTTGCTTGTCAGAAGAGGGATGGAGGCGCGCGCGATGCTGGCGTGCTGAAGGGGAGTTGTGTGTGCTGCAAAGGAGCTGAACCCTGCACCTCTGCCCCGTGCAGGGGGGTGTGTGCAGTTGTCCTGTAAACCAAACAGCCTGTGCTCTGATAATGCACAGCTAACGCGATTTACAGGGTTTCAGTGACCAGCTGCGTTTGGTCTAAAATGTGAATTAAAAAAATGGGGAGGGGGGAAATATATACATACATATATATATATGTACATATATATGTATTTTTTTTGGCTTGCACTCTTGCTTATCTCAAGCCAGTTAAAAAAAAAAATAATCCCCAAGTTTCTGTTGGACTTTGGATGAAGCAGAGACAGCATATTTTCCCTGTCTCTCCCGAAGCATCACACCCCACTTTGGGAACTTCATTTATATGCACATCATATGCAATCTGACTGACTCCTACTGTACCTTTGAACAGATCCAATCAGATACCCATATGCATGTAAATGAGGCTCCCAGAGCTGCGCTCTCCGCGCCGAGGAAGAGGAGTTAAAGAGCAGCCTCTTCTTGAAACTTGTTACGGTGACAATCTCATCCCGCAAAACACAATAAAGCCTTCCCCATCCCCCCGGCCCCGCTCCCCAGCCCTTCGCTTTTCTCTCTGCTGCGCACGTCAGGAGAATGCCCTGTAACTCACTTTTCCAGGCTGAGGTAATTTATTTAAACATGGATTATTTGAAAAAAAAAATGGGAAGGGATACAGGGTTTGATTTTAATCCCTGCTAACACAGAGGAAAGAATGCTCGTGTCACAACTCAGTGAGTGTAAAAATTAAAAAAGGCTGAGACTATTGTTTGAAAACAGGCAAAATAATTAAAATTATTATGGAATAATCACATATCACACAACAACCTCCCACTCTTCTGAGCAACAATCCAAAACAGCTCCTCCAAAGCAGGCCCAGGGGCAGAGGTTCTGTATATCATTCAAAGACCATCTGTCATTCAATTCCTGTAGCCCCTTTCCACTATTCTAAGGGCAGGCTGAAATTTAGTCCTGGCATTTCTTTTTCCATTTGCTAACAAACAGCAGTGATGGCAGATAAATATGGCAAACAATAGGCGTTTGTAATGAACTGGAAAGGGATATGGATTTTTGGAACCAGCACCAAGAAGTTCCCGGTCCCGCGTGATGCTCTGGGGACCCCCAAAGCCTGGTTCTGCCATGTGGCTGCACAGACAGACATCTGCAGGCTGCGTTAGGCTTTCAAGAATTCAGCCAACCTGCTAAGGGGCTGATTTAAATAAGATCAAATTTTTTCTTTTTTTTTTTTAAAAAAAAAAAAAAAGGAAAGCCTGAAAGCTAATTCTATTCCAGGGTAGGATAAAGAGGGACACAAAAGGATCATGGATATACAGCACAAGAGGCGCAGAGAGCCCCCTGTTCTAACAGTCATCTTTTTTTTTAATTCTCTGCTTTTCTTAACTCATTCAGCATTTCGTATTGATTCTCATAAGGAAAAGCAGCAACGGATCCCGCTTTCATGCTGCTCTTTGGGAACTCACGCCTGTTAAATGCTGTTTAAGCCAAAGCTCATTTTATCTTTATTTATTGTTTGGAGACTAAAAATGAAGTGTGATTGTGCAGAGCTGAAGCCGAACGACAGAATTACTGCTGCACACACCTTGAATTGATACCGTTTCTTTTCACAAATTAACTCTCTGGGAAGTACTCAGTTGTTGGGATAGGAGCGATGCTAAAACGCTGCTGGAGAGGAAGGCAGACGCAGGGATGCGGTGCCCAGCCCACGCCTGCTGGCTTTAGCCTCCCCTTACCTCCGTCCTGCCGCTGAGGAGCCACGTGGGCAAACAGGAATGCACGGGGGCAATCCGATCCCTCCTCATGTGCAACAAAAGGAGGTGGAGGGAGAAATAAGGAAAAGGGAGAAACTGGGCTGTTTGAGGTTCATGAGATGTGAGGACAGCCTTCAGCATCCAGCCTAGAAGCAAGGAGTCTTAGTTTTCCTGGGTTGGTTGGTTGGTTTGTGAGAAAGCTATGCAAAGGGCTGTGTGGCCCTTGTTTGAGGACACAGACTCTGAGGTTAAGGATGACCATAGCCCAAAGGGGGTTTGGAGTCATCTGGACATCGCTGGCTACCCAACGCACCGTGTCTGGAAAAAGTCCACTTCTCCCTGAAGGGAGTTATCAGGAAATCTGTAATACATCCCATCAGGCAGAGACTGGGACATGGTGGCCTATGTCCCCATCATCTCAATGCTTGGCTGTAGCATCATGCCCTATCTAGGAATGAAATGGCACTCCTGTAGAAACATGACTGTCACAAAGTGCCGTAGCCCACGGCAGGGCTTCTCGGAGCACGGGCAAAGCTGAGCTGTGCTGGGTGAATGGATGGAAGAGGAGAGGGCAGCACTCTGGCCAGTCTGGCTGGTCCCCTGCACCGTTGCCCACCCCCAGCATGGGAGCCAAGGAAAGGGGAGCCCAACCCAACTCCCTGTGCCTCCAGCACTGCTGCTGCCTTCCGCGCCGCAGAAAGGAAAGGGCGAGTGAGGACTTGGCCGTTAGCCGTCTCCTCCGGTTGCCCTTTCCGCCTGTGCCTGTACCCATCACCCAGTGAACCCTCCAGCGGGGGCTCAGCCGCCTGCGCTGGCTCTGCCTTAACCCCAGACAGAAGTCGAGGGCCAGCCACATCAGTCTGCCCTAGCTGGGGTGAACAGAAAAGGTGTGCAGATGAAGGACTTTTTGCAATTATTGCCTTGTTTGCAATAATGTTCTTGCACATGTACAGCCCCATAAGTGAGCCAAGCTTTCTCCTGCATATTGGGAAGAGAGAGTGTGACTCCTTTGATGCTGCCTCTATTTTTAGAAGTTGGGAAGTCTCGGCTACAATTGGAAAGGGATGAGGGAGGATATAATCTGGGTCCAGTATAAAACTGGACTGGAGTTTCCAGTTTCAATATAGACCCTAAGCAAGCCTCTTAATAGCCCTCTTATGGTGTCTCTAACTATAAAGTATGGGTAATTCTTAACAACAGGTGTGCTATCAGGATTAATTAATTAATGTAACGTAATTAATGAGATCTTGAAAGCAAGGTGACATGAAATGCAAACTAGCACTATAGCAATCAGTCACTTTTTCCAGGTTGATTGTCTTTGCTAGAAATAAAATGCCCCTCTAGAAGAGCTTGTAGCTGCTTGTTTCAAAGTGGGAAATGATAAGCAGCATGTGTGAAACAATATGCTCTTAATATTGCACTTTGTTAAGAACTGATGACTTTGTTAGATGGTTTGCAGATCACTGAGAGAGGACCCTGACCTCCAGAGCTTTCTATATTGCTTTTTTTAAGCTTTTGCCCAGGCCAAGTAAAAGCAAAGACTCGATATTTCTCAGAGCTGAGACATAAGGGGGATACAGCTGACTGGAAAATAATTTTTTAAAGCTGAATTTTACTGAATACTTCACTTTCTATAGATGCCTTAGCCAGGAACTCTTTCTTATATGAATTAGACAGTCAGATCCTGAGAGAATTCCTTTCTCTGAAGGATAAGGTTTTATATTTCTGCCAAGAATAAGAGCTGTATGCTGGGGAAAAAACTGTTGGCACCATAAGAAAAGGTCATGTTAGACATTTGGATTAGAAATCGTGACTGGAGCCATGGAGGCTGTTGAAGGCAAGACTTAGATGGTGGGGCTTCAGATGAACCTAGGCTCAGTGTGGAGCAACATGGAGCAACGTGCCAGTGGCACTGTCAGATATACTTTCAATCACTCCCCATACAGCAGGGTTTCCTAATCATCATTTCACAAAAATATCTAGGTGTGACTGTGGCTTCTCGGCAAAAGGAGGAGAGGCCATCCATGAAGAAAGGAGAGGACTGGTCTGTCTCTGTGGCTACCCACCAGTCAGTCCTGAGATCTGCTGGTTTTCATGTGCAAAAATGCTCGTGGATACCTGGTTGCAGGCAGCAATGTGTTTGGGTATTTTGGTAGTGGGCATGGTATAAGCAGACCGATAAACCAACTTGTTTTTCCTAAGCTTTTACATTGCTTTAAGAGAATAACAATGAGTTATTGCTACTTACCTATGCTAAATGAGCCAGAGATGAAACTTCAGGCTTCCTCCCCAGTCCCCTGGGCCATCTAGATACCTCATGATCATTTTCAAAGGGTATAATTTACATGAGATTTTTTTCCTGCCTTGTGAGCCATAAATTTATAGGGAGCCCCTCTGAAAGACTTACTGCTTTTGTGAGGCCTCAGATGAAGTCAATCAAGCCAACTAGTATAAAAGCCAAACTCCCAATTAATTCCATCCCTGAGGACCATGTTGTTTGCTGTTAGATTGCAAGGTCTATGGGGCACGGGCTATCTCTTTCCAGGGTGGAGAGGGCCTGTGTTGGATGGGGGGCATTTTTCGGTCCACGGCTTGAGCAGCATATGTGCCCTGTAAGGAGGTGAACATTGCGCTCGGTGGTGTGAGTGTGCCATGCAAGCCCTTGGCAAATGATAAATAAATAGCTGAGGGGTTAGTTTCCTTTTCTCCTCACTTGCTACCCTCTCTACTTGCTACATTCAATTATTTTTGGAAGCTGCATAATAAACGAAAGTTGTACATTTCAGTGTTCCCAGACCAGATTAGAGAGGATTAAGCATCAAGGGGTGGCAGCTGGTCAGTTTACTGCATATTTTTAATGTGGAAATGTTTCTAAATGAAAAAAAAGAAAGGTGGGAGATGGCAGTAAACTCAGACTGTTGCATCTGCTCCCCAGAAAGCTGGCGCCTCTGTGGGGAGGGGGTGCAGAGTGGGGAGGAGGGAGGATGGGGCAAATTCCCAGAGCCGGTGTAGGAAAGAGGCCAGGCTGAGGCATTCACAGCAGAGCTAAAACTGGGATAGTTTAAGTCAGTGGCCGCAGGAGGCCCTGTGAACGCCAGGGCTGTCAAAACACTGGCACTGCGTCTGGTGCTTGCACGCGGCAATGCGGCGGTGGCGGTGGTGGCGGTGGCAGGGCGCCCTTCCTTGGGCCCTTGCTGCCAGGATGGGATGCTCAGCCTGAGAGCTCAGCCGCTCCCTGACCTCTCGTTGGAGACCGGCCACAAGAGTGTCAATTAGTGCTAATTGTGTGGGTTTCGTTTGTCATGTGGCCACCTGTCCGCCAGGAGCCGGGCTGAGACCCCCGGCAGACCCTAATGAGCAGCTGTCAGCCCTCAGCCATGCTCACGCTCTCACGCCACGGGCTGCGTCTGAACATGCCTCAAGGTGAAGGCGTACAGACCCGGTTCCCAGGAAAAATCTGTGTCATCCCCGTCATGTCTTAAGTGTAACCTATATTTTAAGGGAATATAAATGTGTCTTTTTTTTTTTTTTTGGCTAATTAAATTACACCCACCTCTGTAATTCCAAGATGTGTATTAAAGAGTGTAATTAAATGAAAGCTCAAGTCACTAATTAGAACAATTCTTGAAGGGATACGTTCTCCCAGTGACACCTGTGTAACCTCTATATGTGAATGATATGCATCTTGGCATTGCAAAATATACAGTAACCCTTATGTGAGATTTTTGTATAACAAAAAAAAAAAGGAAGAAAATTTCTGAGGTCAGTCTGATTTCACTGCCGTGCTCTTTGCTGAAAGGCTTCATTCGGCAGTGTATCTTCTGAACCATCCCAGCAGGGAGACAGCCATTGATGTGTGGATTGAGGGTTAACATCAGTGTGGAAAACCTTGACATAAAATCCTGCGATGTGCCGAGGAGGACTGAGGGGATGGATTTAGCGCTGCAGCCCCAGGTATGGTAATTCCCAGCACTCCTTCTCCTCCTCTCTTTCCTGTGAGGCTCTACTGCCTTTATATCTCCTCCTGGTTCTGCAAACATCCTTTAAATTGTTTTAAAAAACAGTTCTATAACCAAAATGTCCCTGCTTGCATGCATGTGTACATATAAGCAAGGTTCCCTGATGTAAAGCTCCTGTGTCACAGAAGAGCCACAGCAAAAGCCTGTGGCTGTGGCCCGGCTCAGGGGCTGGTAGCAACAATTATAGAGCTTTTCTATAATTGCTAATGTTAAGGGCATCCAAAACTCCTACCTAGCGACTCCCAGCTCCTGCTTCACAGCCGTATGTGTGAGGAGGAGCGCTGGTGGACACGACTCCTTTTGCCCTGCTTTCATGTTGCTTCTGGTGCACTGAGGAGCTGAACGTACATGAAATGGGAGGCAGGGGCTGGTCTGTAGTTCCCTCATGAAATTTTAGGGCATGTCTGGTAACGCTATTCCAGAAATGAGAAGGAAACTTTTGACAGTTGGATGAGGTAGAAGTATCTGTGGATGAGCGTAGACCAGACACCGACCTGACAGTCCCAGACACCAGGAATTGATCACCTTGGCAGAGGCGGCGATGACACACTGTGAAACTCAGCTTACAGACAGGGGATATTGGCTGCTTTCGTTATGCGGGGCAGCCATCTCACTGGGACCACGTTCGGAGGAGAAGAAAAAAAGCACCTCTCTGCCTTTGCTTTCTTCCGACAGTATGCCAAGAACAGCTCTGCAGGGACTGAGCAGGGGAAAGCAGATTACACCTTTTGATTGATGGTGCCTTACACATTTAGAGAGATTTCATACAGGAGCCTTGATTTACTTGCGCATCAGTTCTAGAGATGGGCCCAGAGCAAAGCTCTGGATTCAGACACCTCAAGCTTTTAGGAAATTCGGAAGCCGATCTGAATTTTCACCTATAAGTTGCCTTGTACCAATTCATCCTTTAACCGTGAATCTACTCCCTGCTTCTATTTTCCGTTCCCTAAGGCCCCTTCTTAACAAACCGTCTCCAGAGTAATTCAGGATGCTGAAGCCATTGATCACTGTGTAAACCTTACAAGGCTGAGCACGCTCCCGCCCCGTGCGGCGCGCGCTGCCGGGGCTGCGGCCGTGCCCTTCGCTTGGCACGCAGTTGCCCTGGACAGAGAAGCAAGCTTTGTCCGCGGATGGTCTCTTACCTGCAAGAGCGCACAGCGAACATTAGTAAGTCCCAGGGCTGCAATTGCTTTCTGGATTTGCTGTTTATAAAAGTTTCTATTCCTTTGCCTTTTCTTTACTGTAAAATGCCAGGTGATGCCAAATGCCGCAAGGTAGAGACACTCCATAACAGCAGAGAGCCCAGGACAGACCTTAAAATAGATGGACAATTACATGCAAACACACAAAATCACATGCAGAATGTGTAGATTAAAAATATTGATCACAGCTGCATCATTAACAGATATATTCTACATCTAATTATTGAAATTAACCCTCTTATACTTAATGATTACTGTAATGGGCTGACTGAAACACTTTTTTTGTCCAGTGTGGGCATGGAACCAAGTATTGAAATGAGTATGGAAAATGACGTCTGAAAAATGATGATAAAAAAAGGGTTAAAATGGGCAGTGTTTGCAGTCTCACCTATCACAGTTGCTACCTTTGTCCAGCATAATAAACGCAAGCCTTAACAGTATTAATAGTAACACTTGTGCAGTAATGTGTATAGCTGGGTGCCAGGGCTTTTACAAAATACTCCCCACATGAATACAATGAGGCTAGATTGCAAACCCTTTATCTATGAATGCTGTAAGGCTGGTGAGATATCTTATCTACTCACTGTATATTTTCTGTCCTTTTACTGCGGTGGCTTTTTCACTTTCCTTGCCAAACTTGTAAAAGCATCAATCCCCCGCTGTTTTCCTTGTCCCAGCTATCTGCTCTTTTTGGTGCTTGTTGGCACCTGCAACTCTAAAATATGGGGGAAGAGACCATCCTTTTAAGTATACCAGCCTTTTAGAAGGAAAAACTACTGGAAATTTTGAAGAAGAACTGTTTTATATCAGTTTTTCAAATGAAACTTATTGAATTTAGTGACCTACGTTTCTCCAAAGTTGCTGAGCACCCACATTTGAAGCTGATGGAAACCATGGTTGCTCAGAGACCTCAGATAAGCAGCCAAAACATAACGTGGGCTGAAATTCTTTGAGTCTTATTATGGGGATGCTAACTTATTCCCAAATTCAAATCTCTGTGAGCTAAAGCAAAGTCTGAGAAAGAAACTGTGTTTGATTCAGTTTAGGTGAGAACTTGGAAGTCTGGTGGAAAAGCTACCTCCAGTAAGATGGGAGATAATCAGAGCCTGGGTAAAGATTTCACTTCAGTGGGCTCTCTGGGTTACTGACCGCCCACTGCTGAAAGAAAAAATATGGAAAGGAAAATATGTCTAGAAATCCTTCATCTACAGTATGGCCCTGACCCGAGTGCCTGGGAGGTCCAGGTATGGGCTGGGACATGGCTACCCAAGCATCCACTATGATGTTACTGTATATCATCACTTCTATGGTGGCTATATGCCATATCAATGGTATTACAGTAAGAATCACCTAGATTTTTGATGAAACTGAGCAACGTGCAGCAATGATAGAATCGGAAAAGCACAGCGATAATGGAACCAGAACCGGCTTTGGCTTCAGCATGCAACAATCCAACACCACGCACCACCTCTCCTGCCCTGAAAGACTGGTATGACAGATGGAGCCCAAAGTCATGGACTAAATGAACTCAGTGAAGATTTTATAGGGATGGCCCATCGACTAAGAGAATGATATCTGTGTGTATATCTCAAAGGACAGGAAAAGTGGTGGTGATTAATTGGAATGCATTGGAAAGTGTGGGACTTAGACATGACGTAGGTGGTATAGAATAAGGCACGGATACTGTCCTGGTTTTGGCTGGGATGG
>NW_009197013.1:0-10736 GCF_000690835.1 Fulmarus glacialis | reverse complement strand
CCCGCCCACGCTGAGTCAGAGCTGCCGCTAGTCAGGAGCTCACTCCTCCGGCTCATATCATAGAATCATAGAATCATAGAATCATAGAATCATAGAATGGTTTGGGTTGGAAGGGACCATAAAGATCATCTAGTTCCAACACCCCTGCCATGGGCAGGGATACCTTCCACTAGATCAGGTTGCTCAAAGCTTCATCCAATCTGGCCTTGAACACTTCCAGGGAGGAGGCATCCACAGCTTCTCTGGGCAACCTGTTCCTGGGTCTCACCACCCTCACAATAAAGAATTTCTTCCTAATATCCAATCTAAATCTACCCTCTTTCAGTTTAAAACCATTACCCCTCATCCTATCACTATAATCCCCAATAAAAAGTCCTTCCCCATCTTTCCTGTAGGCTCCCTTTAAGTACTGGATGGCTGCTGTAAGGTCTCCCCGCAGCCTCCTCTTCTCTAGTCTAAATATCTATATCTTTTTTTTTTCTTTCTGAGCTTCAAGTGATGGTGGTAGAATTGTCATTACTCGTATAAAAAGTGGGGCTTTGCATACACTAGGAGAAAAGCACCATGTAATATTTATACAGTGTTGTTAATAACAATAATAGTTTTAGAGCACGTTTGGGCATCCTCTTGGCCTCTTACTTCATTTCCTGTATATATGGAGTTAATGGAAGAGTGAATGATGGTGACAGGTGGAAGATGGGGTTTGGAAGGATTACTTGCCATGACTTGGAGCTGCAGGACTATGTCATTGAAACAACTTATGATGACTTTCCCCATAACACATACAGCACTTTTTGAACGGCACCCACAAATTCTCTGTAGCACTCCGGGTTTTGTTTTAATCATGTGCTGTATGCCAGACATTGAGTCATCATTTGCTAAGGCACACAAAATGGTGTTCAATCTTCATGCTTGTCTAGCTGTACAGCTTTACGGATTATTGTTTTACTGGTTCTTAGGTGATTATCTTACCCATACAATATTACACTCTTCCTTTTTATAGGAAATCGAGTTTGGATTGTGATTCATATTTGCAATTATTATCTAAATCCTTTCAATGACTCAAAATGACACAGCTAGTAAAAAAAGCCAAACCAATCTCCATTGATAACACATTTGCCCCTTATCTTGAATTTTTGAAAATCCGTACTAGCATGGTAGTCCCATGAGTAAGATCTCCTTGGAACTTGTTCATACCTCTCTCTTGTCTGTGGTCATATAAATTGTGACAATAAATTCATCTGGGAAAGATCTCTACAAAATATCAACTGACACAAGGATGTCTGTGGCATCCAACATTGCTGGGATTTAATGCACTAACATTTCACCCCAGGGACTTCGGTCACATCCCTTTAGTGTCTCAGTCTAGTTTCTCAATAGATAGATTTCTGCAGGATGGACACTCTCCGCTGTCAAACAGTTTGAATCACAGTCTGAGGGTTGAGACAGGCTCAGCAATGGGGAAGACAAACAGACTTCATATATCCAACTTGGGGCTGGGATGCAGCAGCTGTGCAACACGAACATGGGTTTTGCTAAAGGATGATGCTTGTTAACCTTTCTCTTTCTGGAAAAAAAGAAAGGTGTATTTACAACTACACACATGGAATTCTTCCAAAATCAGCTGGCTCCAAATACAGCCCACCAAGGCTACTCTCTGGATAGCGCTTCTACTCGTTACAGGATCTAGAATTCACAAAAGCCAAGATCTTAGGTTGGGGTTTTTTTTTTCCTCCTGGGAGTTTGGTTTTAGCTACCATAATAGTACCTAATTTTGAGAAAATGCTGAGAGTTTTTAGTATTGAAGTTGGGTCCTGTTACAGCGCTTTGGGCTATATACCTAAAAGCAGTAGTCAGGTAGGAGCTTCTTGAAATCTTTTCTAAAATCATCCAGGAAACAAATGACTCCTCCATATTGCAATAGCAGCCAACAGGTAGTAAATTTTATGCAGGCACAAAGAAAGATGCAGTTCCTGCCCCAATAGATTTGCCAACTGTTAGTAAAGTGTGAGAAGGCCACTTGGTTACTCAGCATAGTAACCCTGTGCCCTTTCTCTGTACTTGCAGCGAATGGTGTGTAATATTTTCTTTTGGCAGGAGGGGATGACATAGGAAGGAGCGGAATAGATCCTGAGGACTTGACCAAACTACTTCTATATCGAGTCCCATGAGTTATTGGAATATCTTCCCAAATGGGAACCCAGTCCTGAACTAAAGGTGTCAGCAGTTTTAATAATAATCTCTCCTCTTCATAATCTGTTCAAGTGCAGTAAAATTGTTCTTTAAAAAAAAGTGTTGTAAATCTCATCAGATCAGAATGACCTTAGGCTTGCAGTGGTGATCTTTCTCAGCGGGAGGACTTGGAAGCAATTTCTCTAGATAGTGTGAATATATTAAAAAAAATAAATTATGTTTTACTGGATATAAAATTTCTAATTACATGACTCAGACTTGGGTGGAAACCTATCTCAGTTTCAGATGAAACTGTTGAATATTGTGGAACTGTAATTGCACATTCATTTAAAAATTAGTTCTTACTTCTCTCCATACGTGCCCTTTGCTTCCATCCCCCACAGCGGGGAGATGCAAAACTTTTGCTGGTTACAGGACAATCTCACCAAGCATTTCTTCAATGCTGTGGCTGCTTCTGTGTAGAAATAGGCTTTGACCACTGGCAAATGTTCATGTTTAAGCTCGGAGGAACACACTACAGTTCTAGCAATAATATGACTCTTTATTTAAATATTTGATTATTTCGTAGTACAGATGACATTGAATATACAAAGTCAATACTTTGAATGAGGCATGATAATCAATACTTGAGGGCCAAAGGGGTTTATAAAATAAGTCAATATCACAGGTCTACCTAAAAGGTTGTGATCTGGTTGCATGGAATGCAACCTTAAGAAAAAATAAATATAAAAGCAAGGTTTAAAGTGCATAGAAATTAATTGAGAAAGTAGCAAGCATAATCTTTTTTTAATAAAGTTCATTGAGCTCAATATGGATTTAGTATGATATATTCAAGTTATCGATTTTATGCTTTCACAGCAGTTCTTCATAATGTGTACCAACGTCTCCACTGGGTCACGCAGTAGTGGAGTACCACACTTGTCGCTCCTTTCTTCCTCTCACTCAGCCATGCTTAGCATATGCATGGCTCGGTGTATGTGGTGCCTATAGCATGCCATCTTTTATACCTGTGATTTAGCAGGGTGAGTGGCAGCTCTCTTGAATTCAAGCTGTGTGATTGACAGCTTTACTTCACAAGGTGACACTTATTTGATCTGATTTCTTTTGTAGCTGTGTCCTTGAGCTTGTATTTTCCCCTTTTTTTCTTTCCCTTCCCATAAAATAATTTTTACACCTTCTGTCCAGCCATAACAGAGATGTGTGAATAGATAACAGTAGTGAGAGATGCCTCCATCATTAACTCCATGCTTTGAGCAGATGCAGGGTGACCAGCTGTATGAACCCACACTTAGGCTACTGATTATGCTGCCCCTATTATAAAACTTTTACACCTTATCACAAGCTGCTCTGCCCTCAGTCTCATGTTGCTCCTGCTACCGAACAAAACAGGCAACACAAAGAGACTCTTCTGCAAACAGCTCTTTCATTCCTTTAGATCTCAAATCCATCAAAAAATGTTGCAACAAGTATAGCACCTTCTGCTTCTTGAGCTTGGTCCAGTGCCATGGGCTGTCATACAAGTTTCATAAGTAGGAATGTTTGTATCTGTAAAAATGTAGACATTTGTGCATGGTTTATAATTAAATAAGACATAGCAAGCAATGCATTATAGTGCAATAGCAGCTGCTTTCACTGCTGTGAATTGTCAAGACAATAAACTGGAAGTTATAGTATCTATCACATGCTCTCATCTGTAAATCTGTTAGTCCTTGTTATCATTACTGGATGCAACTCAAATATTAAATTAAATACAGTCAGGACTGGGAGAGCTCTCAGTGCTTGATCTGATGTCAGCTCTTGGGTTTATGTGTATTTTAGGTTTCAGTGTCTTTTCTGTAACACAGAAGACATTTTCCACAGGAAAGTCTGTAAGAATGCAGAAATTCATATATTGGGTTTTGGAGAAGGAACGGGGCAGTGGTGTCTTCTTTTTTCAATTTTCAGAGATAATAATTTTAATTGGATAAATTAGAATAAGTCAGTCTATATTTTCTTTTAATTGTATCAAAACTCATAACAAAGAATCGGTATGTATTTTTGCCATGACAGACATTATCACTGGTTATCCATACTCATTTTGTGTGTGTGTGTGTGCATGTGCGTGCATATGTGTTTCGGTGTGTACACGAAAAAATTAGACCCTAACTCACTTGATACAGGTATACAGACCGAGTGCCTGAAAGTTCATATACCTTCTGGGCAAAAAAACTCTGTTCCTTTAGTTTATCAGTAGCATGTGAAAATTTGTTAATGTGCAGACTAGCTGCATCGTTCTGCACACAATTTTCCATGTACCTGTTAGAAGATCAGACAAAACATGACATGCAATAAACTTCTGGCCTTCTCTCAACATTATCCTGTTGCCTTGAACTAGGAAAGCGTAGACTGTCTAAGGCTAAGAGCTGAGCTAACTCTGGGAATTGCATAATGAAACTTTCAGCATATGTAACAATTCAGGAATGTTTCTATATGCATATAGATAATGATTTAAGGACAATATTCTCACATCTTGCCAGTACCTATTCTTAGGAAATCATGTCAGCCGGAATCATTGGGTCTGTGTTTGACAGACAGCGGCCTTCCAACAAGGCATTGGCCTTAGCATGGTATGGAGACTTGGAGCAAGATGTCTTTGCTGTAGCTGATCACTTGGATTGAGAATTTGCAAACCAGAATTCAGGTCATGATGAGATAAATCTCTTCCTGAACTTGCAGAAAAACTACCTGAGAGCTTTCAAAATTCCTCACCCACTATTTGACCTGCGTTTTTTTTTTTTTTTGAGGATGAACTTTGTATCCTGAAATTCTTTTCTAAAACTTGAAGGACAGATGCAATAGTGCAGATGTAAAGAGTTTTTCACAGTCCCAAGCAATTCAAGACTGGCCTCACCACATGCTCCAAAGCATTCTCTAGAAAGGTTTGTTTCAATTCAGGCTGCTACTCAGTTCTTACAAAATAAGAACCACTTTTTAGCCTCATGGCAAGTTAATTGCTGGTCTTTGGCTAAATTTTCCTTTTGTTGAAGTAGTAATTCCCACCTTGTGCTGAGCTGTTGCAAGTACTGGAGAGCCAGCTGTGGTGCACTGAATGATTGTGATATGTTACACTGATATGTGGCAGTGTCTCCCTGCACCTCAACTACAAACAAGGACAAGCAGATTTTTAGGATAAACCAACCAAGGGAGCCAGACATCTTACCACAAACTTGAATGAAACCGCTGCTGCTTTGTTCAGCTCCTTGAAATTTGCTGGCCAAGCCCCCACCTGGGTTGCCTCACCCTTCCTCTAAGTTCTGGGTGGAGTAGGTGTGGTATTACTGATCTTCTCCATCACATTGATGAGCTGCTTTCTGTTGTGCAGAGGAGAGGTGAGAGAAGACGACACATGATGAAGGCAGTAGTTTGGTTTTCTCAGATATTCTACTAGATAATGCTAAATACTCAGGTCAGGAAACTGTACCAGAGATCTCCCAGAATTGGTCTTTTTTAAGAGCAGTCCCATCAGCCTTGTGTTAGCCTGAGTGATGAGGTCAGAGGAGGAACTTCTTCAACAACATTGTGAAAAGCCTTGTATGTACAGGGGCATAATCTGAGAAGTCATAAAAGCACACCACAAAGGACTTTAAGATGAAAGTGGAGCTATTTGGGTATCAGGAGCTGCTTCTATACTTGCTAATGCTGCAGTTCAGGATTGTACTTGTACGTGTGTTTAAACACTGGGTGCAGATGCAAGAGGTTTGGTGTTTGGGGGATCTCAGGGAACTGCAGCACCAGTCACTGTTTCCTATCCATGGCTGGAACAACCTTACCCTTCACCCCTACATTAAATCTGTCAACTCTTAAAACCCTTCTGGTGAGCGGGTTTTCATCTATGAGGAGAGAACACAACTAATTAGAGTAAGCTTTGCTATACAGTGTCACTCTGGGGATCTCTAATGATGCGTGAAAATAGCTAATGTGGAATTGATGCATGCCTAATGAATTGCAGAGGTCAGTGGGCCATGGAAATAATATCATTGAATGGAAAGCCATGAATAATTCCTCCTCAGCCCAGAAGAGAAGTAATTAGCTATCACCCATCTTTTTGACTCTGTATTTTGTTGGTTTTGTTCTTAAAAACCATCCCAAGCCCTGGATTGGAGTAATGAAAAATACCAGCTTTATTATAGTACATAATCTGTGAAAATGTGATGTGACAACAGACTGTGAATATGAACAAAAGCATGATTACACTGGGACTTCTGGTGCATGTGTTCTTCAATGCCTCTTCACTTTGCAACGGCTTCATTTAAAACAAACCACAACAACAACAAAAGTGAGATCAGTTTTTAAACATTAGGGCAAAGATGAAAAGTCAAGGTCTAAGATATAATTAAAATAATAAATTTCAGCATAGTTTATAGCCACAGTAGATGCATTAATTTGTGCTTTGCTCTAGGCTAGTGCTTTTCAACTAATGACATCTAATTTTATTAAGAATATTAGGCCCAAATTAGATATTTAGATACATAATTCCTATTGAAATCACTGGGAGTTAGATCACAAAATACCCTCAGTATACTGGGCTCTTTCTCACAGCATGTCACTGGCATATGGGAGGAAACATTTACTTTATATGTAAGTGTTTTAGATTACTCATGGATCACCTCAAACACTCTGGAGTTGATCCTTAGGTGGCAGAAATTGCCATAGCTGCACTGAAGTTGAAACGATTTACACTAGCTGACAAAGTGCCTCACAGAGGTTACAGCATAATCTGGCACCTTGGTTTCTATATAGAGAAATAGCTTGATTTTCATAGGTGAGGATGTATTGTCATCCTTTTATTCCTGCCTGCGCTGAACTACAAGACAGGATCTAAAGCTCCAGTCTGCCTTTCAAAATAACCCTTTAGGTAGCTGTAATGATATTTCTGTCCCCAAAGTTGAATTTGGTCAATTTTTATTGGTCAATGTACATATGTGGCATATGGCAGCTCTTCATAACCTGTGTTAATTTTATTCTGGCACCTAAATCACCTAATTACTGCAGTGATTGAGAATAGAGGCATTAACAGCTCTTCAGAGGGAATAAACATGTATACATTTAAATCAAAGTTGCATTAGAACAGGACATTTTAGTGCTGCTTCTGCTACAGTGCAAATGGGCTTTTTTGATGGAGAGCAGGTCAATTTTTTCCTCATCAATTGATCAAGAAACAGAGGAGATAATTACCAAATCTGAGGAGAGCAAAAAAGAGATTTATTTTAATGAAAGACTGTAAAACCAGTTCTAAAGGCAGTCCTCTTCATTTCCAACAATAATGGTGAGGGCTGGATTTTTTCCAACCAGCACAGGCTACTGGAAGCAAGAAACAATAGAAAAGTATTGGTAAACACATCCCTTTTTGCATTAAAATCTGCTTATTGACAAAATCCTTTTTTTTTTCTTCCAAAACTCAACTTTGATTGCAAATGTGGTGATCTTTGAAATTAGTTTTCAAGGAAAGCCTGGAAACAAGAGAAATATTTTACTTTTTTTTGTGAAGAACTTTGATTGTCATTGCTTGGCTAGGTTTCCTTTATCTTCTGCCCTCTGTAAGGTTATATGAAAATTTTCTGAGAAAGAAAACATTTTAAATATGGATTCAGTCTATTATAGATTAAGATGCCACCATTTTTAGAGCTAATCCTGCTTTGAGGTGGGTCACCCACAATCCTGTATTGAAGGGTGGACTGAAGGTTTAACCTGAAGTAGCTTTCAAATCCCTCTTTCATGCACTGGTTAAATTTGGTGACTAGGACAAGTGATCCTTTTTCACAGTCCGTTTGGAGGGGGGGGCATTGTATGTTATTTGAAATGTTTCTTCTCAATTGTTTGGGAAGTTTTAGATCTCCTTGAAAATGAGACCTCTTTGAAGGTCTTTCCTGGAACATTTGAAAACATCACTCACTGGCGGTAAACACACAAGAAGAATGTTTGTTTCCCACCATGGGGTGCACACATACATGGGCTTGTGGAATTACCAGTGATAACTTTGCCCTTACCACTGTGAGCTGGAAGCTAGAGAACAATTTCCCAGAAGCTATGGTGGAGTCCTTGGATGTGCTATGTCTTGTCCCACTTGTTTGCATTTGCAGCACGTTCTTGGACTATCCTTGAACTCCAAGCTCTAGAGAGAGCACCCTAATCCAGTGATGTAGCAGTGATATCACTGAGCGTTAATGAATGTTTCATGTTTGTAGCTTGGCTGAGACCAGAAAATATCTTGCAGTTGCAATGGATGCTTGGTTCTTCATAGAAAAATGGAACTCTGAAAGTCTCTGGTCTAAACCCCATCTCAAATGAGAGCCAATTTGCAAAGTTAGATCCAACTATTGGATTACTATATGTAAGTGTACTGACATATGTGTGGGTAGGTTCAGTGCTTTGTAAAGTTGAAGTAAATACTATCAAGGAGAACTCAAGTTTGATGAAGGTCATGTGTATCCCAGTGAAAGTTGACTTCATTAGGTCAAGAAGTATGGTGGTAGCAAAGTCTTGTTTGGAGAGTGTGGTGGTGCATTTCCCCCCTTCCCCTGGGCCACTCTACGATCTCAGGAACTCCTGTTAGGCCTTAGCCATTGTGTAACGAGTTGGGTGGTTGAGCGTCCCTTGACCATACCAGGCACTCTTGCATGGCTAAGGTGAGGAGCCATACTGATCGTACCAGGAACACTAGCTACCTGATCAAGGTAGGCAACAAGAGCAGGGGGTAATTCATCATCTCTGACAGCCCTGAAGCATTCCCTACCTGGATCATAACTCAAGTGGAACACTATCATGGTTACCATGGAACAGTACCATAATTACTACCCCAGACCATCTCAGATAGTGGCCAAGATGGAAATTTACTGATGACTAAAGCCAATCATCTTGCAAATGTATAAACAGCGGTCCCAAGCGAGACCCTCTGAGTTCTCCTGGACTGCAGCGGGCTGCGCCCAGAGTCTCCCTCTGAGTGGGACGCCTCTCAGAGTTCACCAACTCTCAAGTTTGTGATATTTGGAGGACCATCGGAACCTAGGCTGAAACACTCCTCGGCCAATACACTCGTCGGGGCTCAACCCTTCGCCCGTTGAGAAATGCCAAGGCAGTTAACGTGAGTATTTCACAGACTCGAGGGAAATTTTTAACTGGTGTCTTTATCTAGCTATAGGCCTTTGTCTTTCATGTATTTATCTAACGATGGGTCCTTGTGTGTGAATAGATCTATATTTTGCTTCTGTGTGTGTGTCTCTGTGTGTGTGTTGATTTAGAAAACTAACAATAAGCATAGTTTGTAATTTAGTAATTGTAGTAAACTTGATTAACTCGCTTTGTAACTGCTAAATTAGTCAATGAGTAAGTGCTTATGATCTACCTTAAAATCTTATGATCTACCTTAAAACTGTGAATGAACTTTAGGTCACTGCTAAACATATATAACGTCTTAGGTATAAACTGTTGACCAGGTCTGAGACTAGCGGTAGATCCAGCCGCACCTCTGAGAAGTGGGTTTAGAAAACAAGGGGGTCTGTTCTGAACCTCGTGACTCATCGGGAGGGTCTTCCTTACCCTTGCTGTTCTTGGTTTTTCTGTAAATCATTCCAAAATAATTCTGACACAATTTTCCCTGTGTATACTTAATCCATGTAATGAGTAATAGAGTGAACTTTGCCATCAAATTCTGTTAAGTTGCTCTTTTACAAATTTCTATTAAAATCACCTTTTGCTGATACCTTTGCTAGTGATTCTTTAAGCGGCCTCAAAACTATTAATTCGTGCCAAATTGGCATAGTTGGCATGATACTAAAACAGTATTTTGCGACAGAGAGTTGATGCGTGATGCTCTGAATAAAAAGCCATGCATTCAGCTGCCAACAAATGAATTACACTCTTGTCTAATTTCAGAGAATTTCAAATTTCAGAGAGAATCTACAAGATTTAGGCTGTTAAATTACTCAGGTGTCATGACTGACTACACCCTTAGAGGTGGAAAGTGACTCACTGAATAAACCCCTACAATGGAATAATGCTCAGTGGAGATCAGCAAGGGTAATTGTGCCCATGCAGCTCAGAGAATAATGCAAAGAAGCTGACTTGATCTCAACACAAAGAGGACCAGAGGGTGGTGGCCTTTGTTTTGGATAAACACATATCAACAGTTGAGTAGGTCAGCTGGTGGTGTAAATGTCTCCCTGAGTTAGCCAGCATAGGAGGAGTGAATATGCATTCATTGTGTTGGCTCACGCCAATGTACAGTATAAAAACTGAACAACTAGCAAAATAATTTTTAACATAGCAATAGGCTTGAGCTGGCTTCAACCTAAGTATTCCTTCCTGGTGACTGGGGACACCCAGTGTCATGACAGTGAGCATATTATACAGACCAGTAATGGGGATACATTTGTATTGTGATTGAACTGTCTATCGCAATTGCTAGATTTTGCTCAGTGTAACATATATATGTATTGTGCTTTCAGCATATTTTGTATCACTCTGAGAGTAACTTATATCTGAATCATAGAATCATAGAATCATAG
>NW_009197012.1:95086-121193 GCF_000690835.1 Fulmarus glacialis | reverse complement strand
TTCTATGATTCTATGATTCTATGAGTAAGCAACAGGGTGTTTTGTTTGGGGGTTTTTTGTGTGTGTTATCTACTGTGTTGAATGTTTTGGCATTCATGCCAGCAGTCAATCACCAGTAGGTTTAAACTGGGGGAGAAAGATGTTATTAATTCTCTTCCAAAAACCATCTACAAAATAAGCTCCAACAATAAGGGACAGAGGGCACAGCAGTTCAGGCATGGTTGTAAATGCCCTCAGGAGTCCTTTTGGCTTGATTGCCTCCAAGACATTTGAATCCCACCTACTAGCTGTGCTGAGCTTGCATTGCTGATGATCCAATGTCTTCCTTGTCTTTTTGTGTTTAGCTCTTGCTGAAAGAGCTCAGATGCCTTATATGCGGCTTCAGTGTGCTTCTCTCTCAAGTGCTCTTCAAAACTCACTGCCTTCTAGTACAACTTCCTGAACTCCACAGAAGAGTGTTATGGTCCCTTTCCAGCACACTTTGTTCAGTGATGAATTAATTAATAATGTTGACTTTTAAGGTATCAGCCCTGAGCCTTTCAGATAAAAATTCACTGATGGGCACAGGGCAGTTCAGACCTCACAGAGTTGTTGGTTTAGTTCAACAAACTTCAGGGGTTGCCTTTGCATCAGTTATATTGCACTGATGCTCAGGAGCTGTGGGCTCCTGCCTGAACTCTGACAGTGACTCACACCATTACTTTAAAGAAGTCACATCAGTTTTTGTTCTCTCAGTTTCCCCTTGGAGGTTGTTTGGAGATTTGGTTGTTTTCTTTTTTTAATAGTATCAGAAGAGTTCAGAAGTTTAATTAAAATATACTTATTAAACTAGAGTCTCAGCTAATGTAAACTCTGAGATTCAGCAGTTTACACCATCTGGGCTCTGACCCAGGCAGTCTACCTAAACTGAATCATCCCAAACACAGAGAATATATGTTTCCAGTCTCTTCTCTCTCCTTGGCTGCAGAGACAGGTTTTGCTGTCATCTTACTCTGTAAAACAGAGAACACAAGGTGGAAGGGAAGAGAAATTCACTTGTATCCCTATTTGATTTGACTGCCTGTGCAAGTCCTTAGAGCATCATCAGTCGTATTTTGTATATGCCACTGCTTTCCTGAAGCTGTCAAAGCTTGCCCTAAATCTCATTGGGTGTTTACAGCCCTTAATGATATGGTCAACAAGTCCGAGGAATACAACAATGAGAGCCTTAGTGGAGGAAAGGGTGAGAAAGAATGATAAATGCAGCCAGAGTCGGACAATCTGTGCAGCTCTTTAGCTGATGCTCTCCATAGCAGAGGTCTTGGCATTCTTCTGAGGCAGTTTATTAGCAGTTGTCTCTCACATGCATAGAGGGGCATTCACAGAACAGGCAGAATTCATTCTCTGTGTTTTGGGAAGTGCATGTTTAAGGCAGTTTTTCCTTGTTGTTTGCAAACATGATTTTGCCATTATGGCAGATGTGAGGTGGGGAATGTGAAAAGGCTTCTGGGGGCTGTTTGTGTTGATGGTTTTCTTCTGTGGTCTTTCCCTGATGGGCCTTCCACACAGGAAGAAAACATCAATTTGACAGAGGAGAGAAACACGTCATGGCACAAAACAGCTACTGAATTTCAAAATTACATGATAGCAAAGAGAACCGTCCCTCCTGTTGCCACAGTAACTGGGATTTTGCCCTTTTTTTTTCTTCCTGAGAGTGGTCTGGAATGCATCTGTGTTGCTGTGGGCAGAAGCAGGAAACCTCAATCCAACCCAGATTCTCCTCCTATTGAAATTAATTGGCAAAACTCCCATTGACTGCACTGGGGTCAGGAAAAAGCTGTGAATGGGCAGGGAGAAGTAATTTGATGTTTCTGACTGCTCAGATTTTGCCCTCCCTCTGTTTCCCTCTATTTCAGTTCTATTTGGTGCTGCCGTCTGCAATGTAAGTATGACCACATTAATGTCAACAGAGTCCCTAAGAGGAACACAGCCCACTGCTTGGCCTGGGATCTAATAACAAAGGCATTCTGTGATTCAAGACAACTCATTCTTCTAGTTAAGTCATATTCAAGGTAGTACTGTAAATTCAAGAGCTGATTTGCAAGCAGCTTACCCTACAAAAATTTAAAGTCTAATCATACTCCAGGGCTCTATCGCGATGGGACTGATGGCTGTAGATAATCAGGTTTTCATGTAACGCAGCAGAAAAAGCAGTACAAATCAATGTGTTGCCTATCAAAAGCATATAGCAATACTTCAGACAGTACATTAAATAATGAGAGGTATGGGAGGGGGGTTGACTGTATGTGCAGATTTGTGCCTCAGTTAAAGAGGGAATAGAAACTACTGAAGACAAAAAGTACAGAAATACAGGCAGGTTCTAAAATACGTAAAAAAATAAGCTGTTTAAAAAGAAGTAGTCTGGAATCTTCACCTTCAGAGCAATTATTGTAGTGCCTTAGTGACCTTTGGAAATGTTTATTAACATCTGAGTTCACTGCCTCTAAGGAATCAACTGCAACCTAACTTTCTGGTGGACCACAGATTTTGTCTCACTCCTACAACCAGTGTTACTTGTGAACAGCACTAGTTATGACTAGGCAGTAGAGTGCATTTAATCACAGGCTTATGAGAGTCTTCCCCAGGAGAAAATGGTTTTGAAACAGGGAGGAAGTTTTCAGCTGCAAAAGTAAAACTTGTAGAAGAAATTGGGACCTCTTGGACCACCAGAACTTTTTGAAAATCTGTGTCTTTCATGGAAACGCTTTGTGCTTCTGAACATCAGGACAGAAATGAGAACAGGAAAGCTCGTGGTTCGAATAGGAAAAGAGAAGAATTTGAGAACTCTAGAAATAGAAGCCTCAGTAATTTCAACCCAAATAGGGTTTTATTCCCAAGAGCTCCAATATTAGTTTGACTCTATTACATAACAGAGATAAAAGCATGACCACCTTTCTCTAAAAGTTCAGGCTTTTTAGGATTTATCTGTCCAATTCCTGTTGACTTAACTTCCTTTTGCAAAGTCAACTTTTGTACCATAACGAGACTCCGCTGATTTCAGTGAGGTTATGTACCAAATACTTTCCACTGACTCTAACGAAAGTTGTCAATAAATCCTGTGCAACCCTTTGGAAAAGTTAGCAGTTTGAAGCTGTTGGCTAGAGAGAATTTTTTGTATGGATCTAATCAGGATACCAAGACAAAAGAACACCAACTTGTTCAAATTTTACATTTAGTCATTTCATATGTCAGTTTGCTCTTTGGCCTCCGAATCATGTGCTTAGTGTACTGACAAGGAAGTGGCTTATTACTTTCAGCCTGAAAAAAATAGCATAGTGCTGTGGGATAATGTCTAAAGCAGAAAGTACATAACAGGATTTTCAAAGACTTGGTTACAGGCTAAAATTCCAGGGTGGCCTAAAAAACTTTTGGTCCGTTTTCATAGATGATGAAATTTAATGGGAAATGCACAACTAGGGAATTAACATGGAAGATGCAGAGGAGAAAATGAGAGAGAGTGTATTTACAAGATGTCTATTTTAAACTCAGTCTTGACCATCACTGCCTTAAAACTCATGTCTTCTTACTCTACGTGCAAAAAGATGGTGTACTGAGTTAATTTTTGTCTCCTGTTTAGCAGAACGCACTTGAAACACACTTGAGCTTGTCTGTTGACAGCAAGTCAGTTCACCCTGATTTGTTCTAGTTTCATCGGCAGAATTTGCCCCAATGTATTTCCCATACACATGGAAGGACATGGGCAACCACTCCTTGACAGGCATGTACAGCTTGATATTTTAGAGGATTTTTGCTTATTGTCAAAAAGCAATTAAAAAACCCACAGGATTTAAGATCATCTAAGCAAAAGCTGTAAGAGGCACAGGCTGGAAAACAAAACCTTTATCAGTTTAGTTCCTCCAACACTAGTTGGTGATTTAAGAATAATATCATATAATCTGGTTGCATTTTGCTTTCCATGCATAAATACAAGGAAATAAAAGCCAGTGTTGTAAAATAATTTATTATCTGTTAAAACCTCATCTAAAGAGGAAGAAAGCACAATGTCATCTGCTTTTATCATTGTCCACTGATGTGGAAAATAATCATCTGGTAACTAAGAAAAGATTAGCTGCAGTGCCAACAATTGTAGGCATTTCATGAGGGCACTTGATAGGTGTTTCACAAGGAGTTTAGTAGCTGTGAGAGATTTATTCTCTTTCACCTGGAGATGGAAGGACAAAAGAAGTGCTTTTTGGTGTTCACTGTACCACTAGTTTCTTCTAGGGGAAAAAAACTCCATGTACTCAGCTGCAGACGTTCCAAAACATGGCTTGCTTGGACAGGAGTGACAGTAACTCCCAGCCGTGTGCTGTGCCCAGTGCATACACTGTAGAAAACAGTCCCAGTGGCATTTTTCTACTTTGCCATCTTTTGAAGTAACTCATTCACTGCTCTTAATATAAACACTACAGTTTGAGGATACTTACTAGAAGGCCTTTGTAAATGATAAGTCAGCTTTGGTTTTGTTGTATGGTTGTTCTCTTCTTCACAGAGAAGCTCAGGTTGCAAAATACTGCATGGGTCTGTGCTACGGATGTCAAGCTGGAGTCTATAATTAGCATGCTGCCTAGAAAAAGCTTCTGGGACATTAGTTCTCACATTGGGCTGAATCACTCCTGCTGTCCTTAGGCAAAAATCCTACTGAAGTTGCTGGGGATTTTGCCTGGGTAAGGACTTGGGCCCCAATCTGTTTCATCTGAGCTCAGTAACAAAACATGCAAATATCAGCACTTGAAAATGTTGCCCAATGTGAGGTCTTCATGCGCCAGAGGCTTCTCTGCGCTCACACATGACTTCAATATTGTGTAACTGTCATCCACCAAAGGGAGAGCATGAGGTATTCGGGGTCTGAAATCGCTTACAGGACTGAATAGTCCAGATAATAGTTTGCCCACCGCATAATTCCACTGGCTAAAACGCAGTTATATCTGGCATGAATTTGACCCACTGTCATTACTAGCATTTTGCTTCCATAACTGTACTTAAGGAAATGTGGGATGGGACCCAGATAAACTTTTATATCCTAAAAAGGAAAAACAGCATATATCAGAAAAGAATGAGAAAGCATTTGTAAGGCTTCATAGTGACCCTTTAGGTAGCTGCGGTCGCAGCATACCTAGGGCAATGAGATTCTGCGCTGTAGGTGAGAGAAAGTAAAGCTGCCATTTAAAAGTGTCACTTCCGTTGTGTAACTTTCTGTGCAGCTGAAGTAGCAAAAGAAAGATCATTTAGAGTGATTCTGCTTCCACTTTTGCGCCATGTTCCATCAATGTCAACAAAACTATGATGCTGACATTTGACTTTTTCCTATTGGAATGAAAACAAAACTGAGAGTAGACTTCCCTCCTGACTCTCTTCACATGTTGCTTTCTTTTTTTATTGTGAGTGAAAAAGCAAGGAAGCAGTAGGGCCTTATCCTGATTGTTTTGTCTTCCTCTTCCTTTTCAAGAGGAGAAAAAAGGAAATAGAGAGGAAAAAATTAGTTTTCTCAACAAAGTGAGATTAAAAACTTTGGGGTTTAAGTCACGACTAGAAACGATTCATATACAACATTGATTCTTTAAAATGTGTATCCAGGTTAATATTTGGAGAGGGGAGAAATGTTGTTCTGGGCTCGTTTGTTTAATTTAAAGAAAAAGGCACAGAAAGGCTAAACAATGTTCTCAAGGTCACCCACCCTCTCAGTGCCAGAGTCTCTCACACCATTCTCTGCCCTCTAGACCAGATTTTTGATTTGTATTGTATCACATAAGGCATTTACAGGTTTGATCGGGGTGGTTTTGAACTATTTTCCTTCTCTGGGAATTCACTGTAATCATCTTAATCACTTTAATAGATACAATTTCTTGTTCCCCTGAAGGTGTAGATGGTTCACTCTGTGTAAGTTAATCAACAGGTTTGTTTTTTATTAGTAATATAATTTAACAAGGCAGCTTTTATCAAAAAGCAGCATTTAGGTTCATTGTTCTGTAGATTTCATAATTTCCCAGTTTCTCTCTTTCTGGCTGAATGGAAGCTTTGATCACAAAACAAAAAGCAAGCAACCATTTGAAAACCTTCTTCCCCTTCCTTCTCTGCTCATAGTTACTGCTGAGGGTAGGTAAATCCTATCTAACCGAATGCGATGTAGAAGCTGTTTATCTCAAGCCTGCATTTTATGTCAAAGTGCAGTATGGAGAAAACAATTTGTTTCCTTTGTTTGAATGGAGAGCAAAAGAAGAAAGAGCTGCTGGAAGCCTCAGGACAAAGCTGCGGCCAATGTTACAATCTATAATTCTGAAATAATTTGTTCCAACATAGCATCAGAAGGCCTGATATTGTTCGGTGAAGTGGCAAAAGCATTTCTAGAAAGTAGAGCAGAGTAACTCTTCAGTTTGGGGAAGGTGGGCCAAATCCAGGCATGTGTCTGGCTCCAGCAGCCAGCTTCTTGAGTGAGTGCCGGTGAATAGTGACAGCTCTCAGATAATTAACTGACCCTGAAAGGGTCACTGCAATGAGCATCTACCAAATCTCTGTGCCACTGCTGCCACTTGTGTGTGGAAGAAGGGAGGGCAGTGTGGAGAGCAAACTCCAAAACTGTGCTAATTTCTGCCCGCAGGCTCGATTTGTCTTCTTACTCCCTTTCAGGCATCAAAAGCTACATAAATTAGATAAGCTCCCAGGCTGCTGTAGTTCATGTTTGGGAAAAAACTCCTCCTATGTGATCCTCTGTGACTGAAAAAGTTTTGTGGTGATCTACACGCGCTCTTGCTCTCTTGCAACTGAGGATTTGGGTTGTGTTGTTCAGCTTACATTTTTTTCCAGCTTCTCCCTTCCCTGACTCTTGTAACCTGGAGCGCAAACAACATTACACTGAGAACTGCCAGAGCAGTGATGTGTGACCAGCTACAGCATATAGAGGCTGACATTAATGTTGATAGGGCATTAAGTTTATCTACTATAAAAGCTATTTCCCTAGCAAAGACTGTCTGGTGAGATAACACCTCTGTTTTGCCTGCTGGAAGAGAGACTTGTGTTGATGTAGGAATCCTCTTATAGTACTAATATGTTACGGAGAAATATCTTTGAAGGTAAGGCTTTAGAGAGAATCCATTGTTTATATAGCTGGGGAAGACACCTTTGCGCAAATAAATTCATCTCCATTTGCGCTGTTGGGAAGTACTTCTCGAAGCTGTCAAGATCTATCCACAGTCACTGTGATTTCGCTTCTCAAGAAAGGACATTAGGGGAAACAGTTTGTGAGAAAACTGCCCTACCTTCTGACGAATTGAAGGTGCTTTATTTCCCATGGTTAGAGAGGCATAGAAGACATTCAGTACCAGGATGTCCACAGAAAATTTTAGGAAGAAATGCCACAAACCCCCAAGCTGAGTATTTATACAGCAAGGCCATTTTTGTTAGATGTTTAACGTGTGCTCTTAAATCTTCATAAGGGCACTTATAACGTGGTTTTAAAAACTGTGTGCTGAAGTCAGTGAGAATGACCCATGATCAGTGTTTGAAAATCAGTTATCACTGCGGATGTAGCCTTAAGAGTCTCTTCATTGAGAAGAAAGCATTGGTGAGCAGGACTGATAGCAGCTGAAACCCCAAGGATTTTTTGATGTGGTATAAAGAACTGTCAGGAGGGAGGTTGTGGTGTTCAGTAATGGTAACTGAGGGACATGGAGCATGTGTTTGGAGTTAGAAAAAACTATTGGGGGTGAGAATTAGTTGTATTACAGTAATGCCAGCCGAGATCAAAGCCACAGTGTGCCTGCCACTGTATATACATGAATTAAAAGTATGTGCATGTACTTCCTTTTTACAGGAAACTAAAGCTAGTATAGGTGGGGTTCAGCTGCCTAAACATAGTCGTCTAATGCCAATTTAGACACTTCATGGTACCCAAGACCTTCATTGTGGACTGACAGATAAAATATAGCAGCTGGGGCTTGTACTCTCATGGTGTGATAGTTGGAAGGGCATATCCCAGGTGGGATATTGTGGTGGTGCATTCTGCTCCCCCTTCCTGGGCCGCTCCACGATCTCAGAAACTCCTGTTAAACCTTAGCCTTGGTGCAATGAGTCAGGTGGTGAAGCGTCCCTTTACCGTATCAGGAACTCTTGCATACTGAGGTTGGGGAACGTACCGATCGTACCAGAAACTTCTGCTGCCTGGCCCAAGTGGAGGACGAGAGCAGGGATATTTTTCATCCCCTGATACCCTTATCTGAGTTGTAGCTCAAGTGGAATGATATTATTGTTACTGAAACCTTGAGAGTTTTGACAGATGACTAAAGTCAATCCTCTTGCGACCCTATAAACAGCGGTCCCAAGTGAGACCCTTTGAGCTCTCCTGGACCGCAGCGGGCTGCACCCAGAACCTCCCTCTGAGTGGAATGCTCCTCAAAGTTTGCAAACTCTCGAGTTTGCGATATTCGGAGGACCGTCGCCAGCTGGCACGGGACCTGGGCTGCAACACACCTCAAGGCTCAACCCCTCGTCTGTTGAGAAATGCTAAGACATTTTATGTGAGTATTTCGCTGAACTCGAGGGGGATTTTTAACAGGTATATCTTTGTATATTTATCTATCTTTGTATCTGTGTGCATGTGTGTGCGAATTGATGGAAATACCCACTAGCAAATACAGTCTGCTTAAATCTTATGATCTATCTTAAAATCGGGAATGAACCTTAGACTACTGCTAAACACATATAATCCCTTAGACATATACCGTTGACCAAGTCTGGGACTCGGGGTAGATCCAGATGGGTCTACTCTGAACTCCGTGACTCAACAGGAGGGTCTCCTTACCCTTTTGATATTAGACAAAAAACATTGTCCAAGTCTGAGACTAAGATTGGATCCAGCTGGGTCTTTTCTGAACCTCGTGATTCAATGGGAGAGTGTCCCTAAACCTTTTCATTCTCTGCCTCTGTATAAACCATTCCAACCCAATTCTAACACAATACCCCTGTTTCAGCTTGGATAGAGTTAATTTTCTTGCTAGGAGCTGTGTTTTGGGCTTAGTATGAGAATAAGGTTGATACCACACTGACGTTTTAGTTGTTGCTAAGTAGTGTTTACACTAGTCTAGTTTATGCTAGAGTTTGCAGCTTCCCATGCTCTTTTCCTTTGTATGCTTCATCCGTGTAGTAACAGAGTGAGCCTTGCCAGTGAACTCTGTTAAGTTGCACTTTCATAAATTTCTATTAAAATCACTTTCTGCTAATACCTTCGACAGTGATTCTTTGAGCAGCCTCTAAACCACTCATTCGCGACAGATGTCAGAAATGCCATCCAGTGCCTCAGAAGAGGCAACGGAGTGTGCTTAGTCCAAAGACACGTAGGAAAAATTTAGTACAACTAGAACCTTCAATACAGATCTTGTAAGCTAAATGTCTTAGAAGTATTTTTGGTAGACAGAAGAATGCGATAGGACCAACTGTAACAGAAATTGTTCTGATATGAGCTTTTTTTCCCCTTGGTCTAAGTGTGTATTCTTCATGACCTATCTACCTATCTCTTTTTCTTCCCTTATGTATTTTATATTATAACTTGAAGATTCATGTGCAGGAAGGTAAATACTGAGGTCCAGACCTTGTATTCCGTGGCCCAGACCAAGAGCTCTGTGTGGGATGGGGTCAAAACTGGAAAGCCTGTAAGAGACCAGGACAGGCTGAGGGAGGCAGGAGGTACATTAGCAGAGCTCTCCTGGGGAAACTGTCACATCCTCCACCTTCCCTGACTGCAGGGTAGTCCATCGCTTTCTTAAATGGATTCACAAGCAAGCACACAAGAAGGCAAAGAGAATAGTATTTTGTTTTAAATGCAAGTGGGGTTAGAAATCTGACCCTGCTTTTGTGAAGGCAGTGCAGTGGAGCAGCGCGATGAGCTGACAGGAGGTCTCTGACGCTGTGATGTTCCTGCAGCAGAGCTCGGAGACAAGGCGTCTGGGCGACGTTACACAGCTGAACTAGTATGTATATTACCGAATTGATAGCCAGTGCTGGCGCAGCTGAGAAGAACTGACAGTTGTGAATGGCACCCAGACCTTCTCAGCACTTTGGTGGGAAGCCTGGGAAGCTTGCAGCAGGACCCCAATACAGGCACGGCTCTGACAGAGCAGCAGTCAGACTCTGTGCCCGCTCACTTCTGTTTGTTGGGTGAGAAACTTCCCATCCACTCCAGTACAATCTTCTAATCGGATAAAAATCTCCAGCTGTATTTGGTCCTGGGAAGCAAAACAGGTCTCTCCATCCCAGTTATCTCATAAACAACATCAAGCCTGGAGAGGTGGCAGGGGAAGGAAAATGTTTCCAACTGGGGAACCGAACTGAAAATAGCTGTGGCACTGAGTTTGCCTGCTGATTACAGCAGCTCTTCAGTTAGCAGGATTGTAGAGATAAGGCAACAGATTAGAGAATTGGCCTTTCAGATCCTGACGTCTAAATTCAAATTCAGCTTTAGGGCCCATAGGTGTTTGTAGCGCTGCTCACATCCTCATTTCCATTTACAAAGTTCACAAACCACAGCATAACGCATCTCATTTCTCTTTTTCCACTTGAGGAAGGACTGCAGTCAGACGTGTTCCTCTAAGTGCAGACTATAGAGGTCTTGTAGTGGACCCTCTACAGGATAGGATAGGTAATACAGGGGTCACTGGAGATCGGGATGAGGATGTTACCAACTACATGAAAATCCATAGGCTGAAGTAGTAGAAGGGTTAAATATCAGAACAAGGATGCAGTGGCAGAGCTGCGTGGATCCTCACAGATGTGCAGATCAAAATGTAAGTATATTATCTAGCTGTTTGAAGAACCATGAGCAGAATAACAGGGCTATGCCAGGTCACGAATGACTTGCTTCAACACAGCTGTGTGAGGGAAGCTTGCATAACACCTGCCCACACTAAGCTTAGCTCAAGCTGTTGTTATCAGTCCCTCACTCTCCTGCATGCTAGAAGTATTTGCAAACTGGGAATCTATTATTTCAAGGCCACTATAAAATGCCTGTTTCTTTGGCTCGGGATGATTGACCTATTCTCAATGCCCTGCTCAAGAGGTGTAAAAGCTTTAATTACAGGTTTGACAAGCTGACTTTAAGGGCAAAACTCTTTAACTTCAATTCTTTGCTTTTCTCCTGGCTGCACAGTAACACACAGCCTGCCCAGCTAGCATGTCTCATGCTTCTGACTCATATGATATTGTGATAATAGTGTCTAGTATCAGACTAGTCATTATGTTAGCAAAAGTGTCTGAAAGAACACCACATGCAGGAGCAGCACACAAAATCACAAGCATTTTATTTACTAGGCACAGAAGAAATGTAGCAGACTAAGGTTTAAAACAGAATTTTATGCGCATTTCAGAATAGGAGAGGTGATTTCCATTTCAGATCATGAAGCTGAATAGAATCTGTTCAGGGTGATCCATGAATGCAACTACAGGGGTCCAGCGCTTTCACACAGCCCTGGCTCCAGAATGACCTAGATCTGATGTGTGTGTTGCTGTACCTGTCGATCAGTGAACTGAATTGCTTGATTGTTTACCATCAAGGAAGGCATCATCCAGAAGCTTTCTCACATGTCCCACATGAATACTGCTATCAGAAAATGTCTGCACTTGCTGAGAATTAATTTCTCTCAGCCACTGCCTGTAGAACGGGGCTGCTCAGATGGACAGGGCCTTGCTGCTCTCTTTTCTTAATAATATTAATGCTTAAATACTTTAAGCAAGTCACTCCTAAATTAAGTCTTCCGAGATGCAGGAAGCATACACTACTTGCAGAGTGGTATTTCAGATGAAAATATTCAGTTATTTGTTCATATTTGTTCCCCCAGTCCCTTCACCTGTGGCCCAGCCTCTGCTCAGTTGCCCTGCCTGTCCTTTGAAATAATACAGCCCAATTTCTCCCTCACATTCACTTTTCTTTTTTTTGTGATGTTCTGCCAACAAGGGCCAGCCTCCAGGACAATAGTTTCCTTCTTCTATACCAGACATAGTCCTCAGAGAGACCTACCTTCTCATTGGCACAATTCCTTCCTAAGCTCCCTGGCTGCAGGATTGTGCAAGCTCCCTCCGGGAAAGATTTCCATTGTGAGCTACCAGGACATGACTCCCTGCCCGCTGCACCATCTACAGTCCCTGCTGTCCTGATGTATCCTCTTATGTGCTATAGCTCACAAACTGTAGGCCACTCATCGAGTTTTCAGGTGTCACCCACCTTCAAATGGCTTGTGACACGCAGGAATGTCATAAAACAGCAAGAGCTGCATCTCAGTCACTTTGAAGCTTAGCAATCTGTGTAGTGAGCAGCACTCCCCAGAGAGTTTCTGATGACCTAAGTAGATTGAGTTTGAGCTAGCTTCTGTAATTTTTTTGCGTCTCCTGGACTCTGCAGGGAAGATGGATTCACAGGGCTGTGAACTGAAAGAATAAAGATGCTTTTGCTGAAGTAAAGATCCTCATCAAAGTACTGATTCACCACCCAGGTATATATTTGGATGGGTGGGCAGATGCAGAAGTTCCCCCATGCACAGGGATTTCAGGAAACACGTGGCCTGCTTTAAAACCACGTTTGTGCTTGAAACTTATGTGCTGGTTATTTTCATCAATAGCAATGCTAGTGAGCAAAATATGAATAGCGTCATGATTATTAGAGGGACAAAAGCGGTCAAAGCAGGATGGATTTTTACTTTTAGTTGTCAATTTTACTGTCTTGAGGGCACTTTCTTTGTGGTTAGTTATTTTGTTCATGATCAATGTTTGTATCACTTCCCAACACATTATCTACAGTGTTTGCAGCTCTCATGCCCCCATTTCTAAGGCGCCTGCCAGACCAGCCTGCAATAGTAGAATCCTTCTGGTTTTCAAGTGAGATGCTCCTGCTTGTTTTGTCCATGTATCATTTTGCAGGATAGATTCAGGCACATTTGATGGCACTGCTGCTTGTCCAAACTTCCTCTACTAAAAATCATAAAGAATGAGAGAGAAATCTTGCAGAACCATTCAGAATGTGGTGTTGTGATTTGTTCACCATCAAAATACTATTGAAAGAGTCATAGATCCTCAATCGTTTAGCTTTTCCTTCTTTCTTCTTTCTTTTCTTTTTTCTTTTTTTTTTTCTTGTTAATGAATTGCTTCAGAATTCTGTGGGGAACTAGAAGGGTTGCTAAAAAGTATTAGACTGACACCAGAAACTTACGCTATAAACCATGTCCTGGCAAGTAAATGCCTTGCACTTTGGCATATTAGTTGTTGCTCCTAGCGAGGAAAACAATACAAGTCATTTATCAGACAAGAAAACCAGTTTAGGATGTCATAGGAGGATCCAGATTCAGGAGAGAGACATCTTTCAAGATCTGTTCTGGTAGCAGCTCTGTCACCCTGTGACCCAGCCCATCTGTCCTTCTTCAGCCACAGGGACTGAGAGAGTGGCTTCCATTGCACTTGCAGGCAGATACTCTGAGGTGAACGGACTCCTATCGCAGACTTGGATGTTTGCTCAGCAGTACAACCAGTTACCCAAGGAGACTGCGCCGTTTGCCCTTTTTAGCAGAGAGTTAGACTCTTTTCTGTAAAGTCTGCTTTTGGGTGAGTCCTACATCCTGTGTTTACAAGACATTTGAGATACCACAGGTTATGCAAAGAATACCTTTGCCCTTCAGACAGGGAAGTGCGAAGAGGATTTTAAGTTCTTCCTTTCAAATACAGAACAGAACGTGTGTGAGGCTTGCAAAAGCCATCTCTTGGCAGGGCCAGGAGTTTGACTGTGCCCGTTATGTGGTCCTCTGTGCAATGTGCATTCCACTCACCGACTGAAATGAACAAATATTTGTGGAATGCTGGGTATTACTGTCAATGTTGCTACAAAAAGAAGAAAAATGGCAGCTGTTTAAAGTAGCTGAGGAGTTTGTTATACTAAAGAAAGTCCCAGGAAGATTAATTAGTGGCAAGGTAATGCATTCAAAGGTGTGCGGTAACCTGCATGTGGTAATGACAGATCCGTTAATCACATGCCTGCACAATTGATACACATTGCTATCTTTCCTATTCCTCTTTGTGTATGGTATAAATTCACTTAGCCCAAGGCTACATTCCTTCAACATCAAAGGATGTGTATGTGCATATGGTGACTCTCCAGAAGGGGAGGAGGACATGTAAAAGCAAGTCTTTTTATATAAAAAATAAACATCGCAGTTTATATTGTAAAATATATAATTTATCTATGAATGAAACGTTTGACCATATGATACTCCATCTCAGTATTGGCAATGTTCCTACTTTCTACCGCTCCATTCAGTAAACTGTGCTATGCTGCGTCAGTCTTCTCTGACGCAGTCCAATGCCCAGCCTGGTTTTACTGTAATGACAAGCCTTGTTACTACATACTAGCTGCAACATCTTTGCTGTTGGTTCACTGCTGTAAAGATCTTTTTACCGAAAGCCTTTTTCTGTTTGACTGAAGTGGATACAACTGGCAATCACTTTATGGCTCTTTATTACTATCCTAGATTCTGTGGCTGACCTTGAGTGAAAGTGTGAATGAAGCTCTCTCCTTGCAATTGCAGTCATTTGTATGTAACCCAAAATTAGGTTATGCAAAGTGTATATATTACATGTATTTAATGTAATATTGTGTGTGTAATACTGTCTGTATAAGCATTGGCCTCTGAGCCCTTGGTAAGCATTTTCCAAGTATTTTCATAGTTTTTCTGGATTTTTTTTACCGTGCTAGATTTATTGATGCATTCTGTCTAACTTTGGGAGGTATGTAACCATCAAGTTCCTACATATAGTTCAAGTTTCCTTTCCTCTTCTCCTGTAGAAGCTTTCCTATTGCAGAACTCCTTTTCAAAACAGAAAACCCAAAAGAGTTCCCCGGTCATATCTGGTATATTTTCCTCATAAAACCAGGAGATATAGAGAAAATTAATCATTTACCTCGGCAGTTTACTTTCTGCATGCTGCTTGCATTTAAGAACATACTCATTGATTGTTCCCAAGACACTGTATGCATGTAGCAGAATGAAAGCTGTATCTTATTTAAATTAATGAATAAGATGAATGAGTGCAGCATTTCCAAAACAGGCGATGAAAAGAGGAAAGCTAGGCAATATTCACGTATTAATTAAAATGAGAGCTCTCCACCGAAAAAATATGAGACAATTGATATACTGACAGCTGCCCATAAACTCATTCATGAAATGATGGGCATGAGAGGCACCACAGGAAGCAGAGTTTTTACTGGAGACAAAGTCATTCACTTGATGCACAGTTTGTTAAGGGAAGCAGCCTGGATATTGCAATTTATTCTTCTTGTGCTTGATGGAAAAAGAAATCTTAAATCCCAGCTGGAGAATTCATAGGACTTCCTTGTTCTTTAGATTTGCTTTATAGTTCTGCAGAGTCCTGCTTGGGAGACATTAGCATCAGTAATAACAATAGTACTTAGCACTTATTGTTATGTGTTTCATCTGCAGGTCTCAGAGAGATTTGCAAGGTGAGTGTAGAATTATAATCCCCCTTTTAGAGAAACTGAACAGATAGGTAGAAAGTCTTGGTCATATGGCCAAGGTGACATAATAAGGTGAAATGGTGGTGGAGTGACGTCAGGTCCTTCTGAGCTCAAATGCCAGCATGGGCAAAAGGGGTGATTTAGACCCATATTTTGCAAAGTAATTCAATACCAGTAGAAATTGGAGTGTTGGAGAAATTGGACTCTAAGTGAGCATATTAGAAAACACAATCAAGTGTATTGTTGCTTTTTTTAATCTGAAAACGCACTACGGGTCTTTTTCAATATGAATGGACATACTGTTGGATAGTCACACTGTTTCAAGTCAGGTACCTAACACAAGGGCATATGGTAAATACCCAGCCTATCCACACAGTTGAGGGAGACATCAGTATGGCATTCAGAAAACCTGTGGTAGGGATCTATCTGCCTCTGTAGCCTAACTCAAACAGCTAAATTAGAGACATAAAGTCAGGCAATGTGAATAGCCTCTGACATATCCAGTTCTAAAACTAATGCCCAGATCTGCAAAGTCATGTAGTAACGTGTCCCATTAAAATCTGTGAAAAATTTATGCTTTGTCTGTGTTTGTGGAACTGGGCACCCTTTGCCCAGGCATGATCTTCTCTGGGTCTTAAATTGTCACAGTATTAAAGTGAGATTCAGCAACAAGTGTGGCAACATTATATAATCCATGGAGATAAATCTGAATATTAGAATTACCTCCACTGCCAAGATGACAAATATGCCATAAATGCAAGATGCAATGGTGATAATGATATTTCTGAACTGGGAGCAAATACTGTTCTCCACGTGTGTAAAGGAAAAATCATCTCAGGGCTACACAGAAGGGTATTTGCTTGTGCCAGCTTTCTGTTTCAGTGGTTGGCTGTCTTTTGGCAACCTGCCATCTAATAATTCATTGCATGTCCATGCAGCATTTCATTGGAGGAGGGACATATGTTAGTGCAAGAGTAGAGCTGGTATCAATGCTTGATGCCAATGACATGGAACAGAGGCTCTCGAAGTGTCTTGCACATCTGTCTGTCTAGCCAGTCACAGACTGCAGACTCTTTGTCCTTATTTCTGTCTGTTGGGTCTCAGTGATAGAATTAACATGAAGAATTTCTTAGATTTATTTTTAAGGAAGCTACTGCATAGCTTTTGTTGTTGCTTTAGTTGCTGCTGCTATGTAAGTAATGTGAAATTTATGTAGTCCAGGAGAAAAAGTCTACATTCAGAGATGAGCCACACTGTGGTAAGATACAAGAAGTGCAAAGGCTTCAGAAGCAACTGTAGAGAGGGTATAAAACCTGCTGGTCCATATGGTTTGCACTCTGTTGAAACCATGAGATACTTACATGCCTTTAAAAAGTTGTTTCACTTCCCTTTAAAAAAATTGCTATGCTATGCTACCCAGAGAATATGTAAATAATGGGAGATTTCATCAACCAGAGTGAGTTATGGATGTGATGATAAATCCAAAAAAGAGAGATTGCCATATAAGCAAAGCCACCATGACTTGCCCCGGGAACAGGTATACTGGAATAGGTTGCCCAGAGAAGTTGTGGATGCCCCATCACTGGAAGTGTTCAAGGTCAGGTTGGACGGGGCTTTGAGCAACCTGATCTAGTGACAGATGTCTGCCCATGGCAGGAGGGGTGGACTAGATGATCTTTAAAGGTCCTTTCCAACCCAAACTGTTCTATGATTCTGTGAAATATGTAATATCTTCTATGGGACCTGTCCCTGTGGTGTTGTTAGTGGTTTACTGCACTGGTTTGGTTGAAGCGAGCCGCCCACTCTGTGTGCTCATTGCCCTGTTAGCTGCACTGCTGCTCCTGGTGTAGTCCGGCAAAGGCAAACTGCCTGATGGAGATGCCTTCTCACCCCTTTAACAACCTACTGTCACTTAGGATGGAGGGGTGAGGGGACAGAGTTGTTCTCTACTGTCAAGAAGTCACCTATATACAGCAACAGTATTTAGTTGCTTGACTTAATACCTTAGGGTGTTAGGTGGGCAGTTGAATAGTATGCACAGGGATTGATCGCTGCCTTGCCCATGCTGCAGTTTAGACTCTGAAGCGCCTTCAATGCAAAGTATGTGGTAGATGGAAGGTTTAATGGTCTGCTTGAAGGCCAGGAGGTGGGGGACCCACAGAGAGACAATGTGCCCTCTACATCTGGCAGAACTGAGCCCCCTGGGGATCTCTGATTTGGTTACAAGCAGTGGATTTCTTGAAGTTGACGAGAACAACTCCTGTAAGAGTGCCTAAGTCACTGAACACACATGGCACTGGAGGTGAGGCTCCAAGATTTCCACTGCTAAGTCGTTCTGTGCCGAGGTGCGAGGAAATGTGCATTTGCCTCTTTTTTGGTTTTGTCTCAGTTCCCAAAATTGCAAGAAGGAAGTGGCCAGTGAGATGGCATAGTCTGTATACTATGGTCCTAAACATAACTCTGGTCTGGACTAGAGCCCACCATTTAGAAAAAACATCTCTTCCTAATTAAAACATTCCTGTGGTGGATTTACCACCAGCATTCTTGGTACATGGTTCCAGTAATTAATTACCCGGACTGCAAAAAATGCCTGCTTTGTTTCTAGACTGGAGCCGGGGTGTGGGCACAAGGTCTGTGTCTCTGAGAACTGAGTCAGATAAGAAAGCCATCCTGGCAGTATTTGATTTAATTCCTCTCATATTCAGCCCGTTTATACACACCTCTCCTGCAGCATCTTCTATTTTCAGGATTTGTTAACTGGCCTGAATGAATCTTACAGCATCTGCACACATGATTATCCCCTGATATTGAAGGTGATGTCAGCTGGCACATAAAATAAGTGATTGCCCTGCTGAGAGCAGACCACATTGGGGAATACGGTCCTAATCTCCTGTCTGTCCTGACCTTTAACTTCTAGGCCATCATTCCTCTTACACTTGATACCATCTTAATACTTTTTATTGTCCTTAACATTTTCCATCAGTGCAGTGTAATGAATGCCTGTGATCTAGTGCCAGCAAGCTAGCCTGAACCACAGGAGTCTCCTTAGCTCGTGTGCCACTGCACCTGGATCCCTCACTTTAATTTGGCTTTCTGCAGCAGTAAGATTAGGCAAGTGTGAAGTACGCTCTAAGACTTCTCTGTGCATGCACATCTGATCTGTGTGGGCTGAGGACCTTTGTGCATAATAGGCAGATCAACATTAACTAATGCCATGAAAAGCCATGCAGCGGGAAGACATCAGAGGACAAGTGCCAGATGTAAACTCAAATGAAAATCATGACGGGTATCTAGACAGTCTACGGGTATCCTAGTTTTGGTAAGGCAGTGTACATCTGAGTGCTTGATGAAGGTTGTTAATCTCTAGAGATGGGGAAAGACAGAGAAATGTGATTACTCCAACAACATTCCTTTAGCAGCTTTTGAAAGAGTTTCTAGATGTTGGAGTGGTTTAGGAAGAAAGCCAAGGAAACCTCATTCAAAAATTGGCTAGTCCAGATTCTGACCCTAAGAGTCAGGAGATAACCTGGGGACACATTGTGATTGCCTTAGCGTCATTAATTTCAATAGGTCAGGCAGTCAAACAAGATTAATTTTGCCATTGATATCACTGGAGAAAGGATTTTGCTGATAAACTTATATTCAACTTCACGGTCTCAGAAGTCAGATATAAAAAAAGCAGAAAGCAAGGAAGAATTATCCTCTGATGATCTGTTATAATATTTCATACTTCCATATACCTTTGTTTTTAATTTTGTACTTTTAATTCACATGATGAAGTTTTCAGACAGAAGTGGATGTCATGTGTAAGCTGAGTTCCTTGTTTTTTTCTTTTGCCTGTCACTGGCTGCATGTTCTCTATTGATGTCTTGTTCCTGGTACTTGACACTGACCATCTTGTCTGTGAAAGGAAGCACTCCAGCTGGCTTGCCTGATAAGAAGAAAGGAAAGTTTGCTTGGTTTAGTCACTCCACAGAAACCCATGGTAATGTTCCACTGCACTCTGTGTCCACACTGCATATATCCGTGTGTGTGTGTGTCTATGTATCTCTATACAGACTGACATATAATATAGCTTTGTATACTTCTGCATGTGCGTGCCTTGCTTTTTCTATTGCTTGTGCACTGTCCTCTTCATGCACTCAAGATAATAAGCTGCTCTGCAAATCAATCTCTTGCTAATGTCTTCAAAATTGTTTTCCATTTGCAAATAAGCTCAAATATGTCTTGAAAGTGCTTTACCTCATCTTCAAAGATGACTTGCAAAATATCAATGGTTTTTTTTTGCCTGAAGGACTTAGTCTGGACCGAAAATTTTAATTATGAATGTTGTTTTTTCTTACAGCTTACTTGACTCCTTCATGTGCATCAAAATATGAATTCAATTGATCCCTTAATTTGTCTTTCCAAACAGACAAGTTTATTAAAACATCTAGTCTTTGTAAAGGAACAGGCACCATTAGAGTACAATATTTCATAGTTATGTCAAGAGTACTAGAGAGTCCATTATTTCATATGGTCCTAAGAACACAGCACAAGAACTTTAGATTTCCCAAGACATATGTTGTAGGCACGTGAATTGTTGGGATGGGATGAAGGAAAGATAGTTCATTTTGAGGGACATTTGTACCGTAATGTTTTCAAAGCAGGAACCCAGGACCTCTTTGAAATTACCTTCTGATATCTTTCTAGCCTCTGAAAGAAGACCTGGTCCCATGGCCCATTAAACATCTGCCCAATTGAAATGTGGAACCTATTTATTCTACATTGCCTCCTTTTGCACCATGGACCCACAAATAGATATGTTCTTAGTATTGAGTAACGTATTCTTACAGGCTGTTAGAAGCCTCTCCAAAGCTAATAGTGCATGCTTTCAAGTCCCATCTGAGATATATATATACAACTGCTAATACAGGTCATGTTCTGAAGTTCTACCAGGCATCTGAGAGATCCATTTAACTCCTCCATCACTCCGTTTTCAGTATTATTTTTTTCATTTGTTTTGTGTATTTGAAAAGGGGGAAGAAGGGAAGAGGACACATATTGGATCCTATCCATTGTCCTAACTTACGTTGAATGATTATATTAAGGAGTTATTAGAGCTCATATAGGAGCTGGGAGCAACTGGTGGAATGGAAATTGTGATTTTTTTTTTTTTGTTTGTGATCTGTAGAAGCAAATATAATATTGAGGTTTGATAACAGATAGAAGATGTGACAGGTCCTTGAATCCAGATGAGATAGGTTCACACCTAAGGTTGCTTTCATTCAATGTTTGTTCCATGACACTTCTGTAAAAGCCTAGGAGATTCTGTCCAGTTCTAGTTGGTGGGTGTCAACATAAAATCTCCACCACAGTCCGTATTCATTAGCTCCTTTGTTGGTAGTATCTGAATGGGTCAGAGAGTTTGAATTCCCCTCTTATCCCTATAGGTCCAGTTTATAAATGTAAGGTTGAAACACATTAATGGTTAGTATACGACAGATGAGCCATCAGTATTATTTATGTGGTACTTGCTATCAGGCTAACAGAAGCCATTTGTCTGAATACCTGTCAATCTGGTACTTTTTATTTGCACTCTACTCATCGCACGAGAGATTGGGGAGGGCAGTGAGATGGTTGGGCTGGTGCAAGTAAAGGGGCATTTTTTTCAGTGTTCCATTGAATCAAGCAAAAGCTTCTTTGTTGGCTTTGCCAGGTTCTCTAATTTTCAATGGTTCTCATTCATAAAATTTCCAGGAACTGACTCTGAAACAAAGAGAGCAGCTGCTTCTTCCCTTTTCTTTAGCATTTGAGTAACCTGTGTATATTCCTGCAGTCTACCTGCCCAGCCTGGCCTGTGCAGGGAGGCACTAGAGTTGCTCAGCAAATTGCTTAATCTTCAGGAGCTGCAGCTGAGGGTCTTTTCATTAAGCCAGTTCCTTCACGCATGTGATTCATTAATAGATGTGCCAGGTTCTAATGGCCAACCTCCTCTTTTTCTTCCCTTTGACTCTTACAGTGAGCATGCCCACCAGCGAGACCGAGTCCGTGAACACAGACAACGTCCCTGGAGCAGATATTGAAGGCGAAAACTGCGGTGCTAGACTAGCGTGAGTACATATACACAGATATATGTTTGTAGGGGTTGGATTGAGCTTGGTGGGTTAAAGCCAGCGTAAATGTCAGGCTTTTTAAGGAGAAGAAAACCCCACAATGGGTGAAAGGAGAGGGTGCAGAAGATCTATTGATCCCGGTTCTTATCTTAATTGCAATGTAAACTCACTCTGGACATTAGTGGAGAGCCTTTGGGTTTACACAGATGTAGATAAAGCACAGAATGCCCAGGATGAGCAGATCTGGTTTTGCATAATAGCTAAAAGAAGAACTGATGGATAACAGTGTTCTTATTTTAAAATTCCTTTTTGGTGATAGATAATCAAACCCAGTATATGTAGACCAAAGAGTGGAAATGACAGGTCTATTTTAATTCTCTAGTGATTCTTGTACACTTTACAGTATCTTGTAATAGAAATACATGGATGATAACTCCCATCCTGCAGCCTGAATTACACCCTTCAAATGCTGAACACAATACTGCAGTGACAAAGAAATGTGTCAGTTAGGAGATAGTAATCTCTCCTTGAAATTGCACCATTGTATTAATGGAGATGCTCAAGAATGTGTGAGATAGCACCGTATTATACAGTATATTTTTTAGCATCACAGAGAGCAAGAATAGGCAAGAGGGGTCCTTTCTTCCCTTTTGCATGACCTGAACAAGAATGGACTTTATGCTGTGGGGGGAATATGTTAGTCCCTCCAAATTTCCTTGAAAAATGGGCTAAGCATATCAATGCTACAGCTTGTACCATGCTGGAGTATTTTGAGGCTCTGTCCTGTCCTTGGGCATACCTTAAGCCCTTCAGTGGTGGTCAAATGCTGATCATAAGTGCATAAGAAATGCTCTATTTTGTCAGACCTGTGGTCCAGCTGGCCCAGTGATCAAGTCCTGTCAGTGACAGGAGGGCAAATGTGCAAGCCTGGCCATTTCCTACTTTCAAGTTCTCTTTCACTGTCCCCAAATTTATGCTTATTGGATTAGAGATGTTAGAGGCCACACTTCTGCTTCTTGCCTTTAGTGCCCATTTTTTTTTTATCTGACCCGCTGAGGCTGCCTGCCCTCACAATCACCTGTGGCAACAAGTTTCAGAAGTTCACTACCTGCTGTGTAGACAAATACTTTCTTGTATCTGTTTTAAGCTGATCTACTACTACTTTCAATGTCCTCTCCTTCTAATACTGTGAGATTTGGTGATGAACAGTTCCACATTCAGCTTATCTATTGTTTTCATGACTTCATAAACCTTGATTGTATCTCACACACACACCCTTGGTCCTCTCGTCTACAAACTGAAGAGGAGGAGATCTTATCTGCATTACAAGATGTAATATGTGGAATATGTTGTAATTCAATCTGCTTTCCTGTAAGTGTCAGCCAGCGACTTACAAACCCCAGGAGAAATTATTTGTAATAGCTTGCCTTCACCTGCCTGCTGTTGCCTACCTGCTGAGTCAGGCATTTTAGTTTAGATTATGAACTCTTTTTTGAAGGAACCAGGCTAGATCTATTCACGGCGCTGAGGCAGTGGTAGCCCTCCCTTTAGCACCCCACCAAGTTGCTTGTGCTCTTGTTGCGTTACAGGAAGCAGCAGCTGGATCTGTGGCCACTTCTTCCAGCTGGATCCAATTTGGAGAACCATCTCTCTTCTGCAGTTATGATTCCCAACACAATGGGTCCCCTGGTGCTACACAGTGCCAAAAACAATGGCAACTGTTACTATAAAGTTGCATGTATTTTTAATATTACAGCTTACATTCATTTAATGTCCTTAATCCCAAAGGATCCTGAAGCGTTTTATGAACTGTAAATGCAGGCATTGTTTTCACAGCATTAGAGTTCAGCCATCTTCAGAGTAAAATGCGACAGGTGTTTAAAAACAAAGGGCACAAATGTGGAAGGAGATGTGTAAGGGATAGCTTGTTTTGCTCTCAAACTGTATGGGGAATTTTGGCAAGCAGAACATAATTATCTTAGCTGGAATGTGGTCAGGAGAGCTGAAGTTAAACCCAACTCTAAACGTAATCATGACTTAGAATGGAGTTTACTTAAAATAGCCCAATGTGCCCACAGGAGAATGGCAGTACTGTGGTCTGGCAACCCGATCACTATACTCCTGCCATTAGGAGAAGGGATGGCTATGTCCGACACATTGTGAGGAAGAAGGCCTAGGAAAATGAGAGGAAAATAGAGCTTCATTTCTTCTTCCCATGTTGTAAATGTTAAAATAGGGCCCGAAGTTTCATCAGAACAGGACGCCTAAGATTCACGAAGATAAACAGTTTCCTTGCCACTTTCCACTTCATTTGAAAATGAGTGATGTATAGTAGGGGAATTGAAGTTTGTTATTGACATGGGTTTTTTTACCCCTTACCCAAGGACAGTTAAGATCCTCAAGGCCTCACTCAGACTGCTTTTCATCTCTAAGAGATGGATAGGCTCCTTACAGACATTCATTTTCCTGGTTGATCATTGTATTTTAAATTCTGGAGTGAGATACAAATTCTGCCAATGCTTCCTGCTTTTGTAAAATGTTTTCTTCAAACTTGTAGAGCTGCAAATTTCTCAGTTATGGGTAAATTCAGATCTGCCTTTAATTCTGAGGCTTGGACTACTTTTGTTTTGTAACTGTATCACACAGGCAGAGAGAGAAACCGGCTTTCCTGGTTTCAGGAAGTATTAAGTCCTCTTCTTCTCACTGAGCCTTCATTTAAACCTCCCGTAGGCCTTTTTTTTGGAACATATAAAATGTAAGCAAGAATTTATTCGAATGAGTATTTTCCTTTATTGGAACATGACTAAAAGCATCAGAATTTGGCCCAGTGTTCAAGAATAAAGATAATTCATGTGGGAAGTCAGCTGAACTTTTCAAATAAGTTCCTCATCTAGTACTAGTGACTTTCAGTAAGCATTAATAATTATAGTCATGCCATCCTGATTTACTCTAGTTGAAGATTAGGCCCAGACTTTTGAGCAGTCATCTGCCCTCTGGATTTTGTTTTAACAGTTGAAATGACTAGACAAGCTTTTTGTTCGATTCTTGAGTTTCATCTATTGCAGACAAATCTTCATTTTTACCAGCCTGCTAAAATTACCTAGTGGCCAGAAGTCCCCATTGCCTTGCTATAAACACATTTTTTCCCAGAGGGTAGAGACTGCACTGGTCAAGCTGCAACTAGACATGACTGAAGCAACAGGGAGATTTCAAGTCAAAGGTAATATACTTATTTATTTATTTAGTGGCATCAGGCTGCTAGGGCATTTAACCACCCCAGCACCACCACCATGGTTACAGGCTGACCTTGCCATCAGAATGTGCTTATGGTAAAAGGAAAAAAGTACCCAGGAGACTGAAAAAAATACCACTTTTATTGAAGATAACTTAGAATTACTGGCTGTTCTTTCTGTTCTTATAAAAAGCTGTAGGGCTTTGAAAGGCTGGGTCTGTGAATGACAGAAAGATCTGCTTGGGAAGCCAGGCTCAAGCATGCCTTTTGGAAAAGGAGGTCTACCCTGACAGCCTTTCTCAGCTCCACAGAGACATATGCTATGTGAGATCAGGAGAGTACCTCGCAAACACAAGCTATCTCCCACTGATGAATTGTCTCAAAGAAGCTTTTATTTCTATAGTATCCATACTATAGAAACTGCCTTCATCAGCTGTGCTTTCTGGAGCAATGCCAGTCTTCAAACCAGCAGAAGGAGTTTCAGGAGGAATCTAACATCTAATCTCTCTTTGCTTATTGCGTAAATCCAGTTTCTTAGAACTAAAACAAAAAAAAACCCTCATTCATATTCATTCCTGGTGTAATTCTGTTGCCATCAGGAGAGCTGTGGCAGGGAGTAGGTCCCTTCCTAATATGGGTGTTAGCTTTATCAGGCATCTGAGTTTGAAAAAAGTTTTGTAGGGTTCCGCAGGACATTGAAAAGCGTCCCACAACTTCCACAGTCTATCATCCCTGTCATGGTTTTGCCTTGTACTGCACTGACATCTGCCCTGCAGTAGAAACACAACAGCTTTTATCCTCAAGGACAACATTTGGAAGTGGAACTTATCTTACTTCTGATATGTCACAGCTTTAATAACCTGTTGCCTGTGGGTGCAAAGAAACGAGTTTCCTCTGCAACAAGCATCAGTGGGATAAACCCAGAATTAGGAGCAATGGGTTTCTATTTACAGGATAGCCTTATACCCAGGACTTCCCAATAGCGAGTAATTTCCCTGAGCCTCTGTTGTTACTGCCATGCAGGACTTAGATTCCTGAGGACAGGCTATTGCTCATAATCAGTAGTAACCTGTTCTATGCTGGATGTCAGCATATATAATCTTCCAATACAACCAGAATGTTAATTTTCTAATACAACCATACAAATCTGGAGTGCCACAATAGAGCTTGTTTTTATACATATGTATTAACTAAAAAAAAGACCTTTGTGGAAACTAATGTTCCATAGAGCCTCAACAG
>NW_009197012.1:39685-95076 GCF_000690835.1 Fulmarus glacialis | reverse complement strand
GGAAAGAGAGCTTAAAATTACCTGTTTTCATTGAAACAGTAAGCCACTTGGTATTTTCACCTTGGCCGGGATTTCCATACATTTGGGGGACAGTTCAATTGCTTTTCCATCAAAGAGGGTTAAAACAATAAAAGAGGATAAAACAAAATGAACAACCTACACTGGCTTTCCAACTGAAAACAGTGTGTCCTGAAAATATTATGAACAATGGAAGCTTTCCCTGGCAGCTGAACCATCAATGATTTTCCCTTGGTGCTTTTCGGGCTGGGAAAATAATTCCTATGCAGTTCTTGCAATAATCAGCGTAGGAGCCAGTGGTAAAGGTGAAAGAGTCAGTTTGCTTGCAGGTTCGCTATAGTTGCTGCTGGTTTTCCCCTAATGAGAAGATAGCCTCCTTCTGTGTCCCCACCACATCAGGAGCAGTGGTAAGAAAAGTCTGCAAAAAGCACTGAAAGCACTTTTTTGCAGGAAAACACACAAGATCAACCATTATGTGTCAGCCTCAGCTACTGCTCTCCGATTTATTATGAGCAAGGTGGTTTTGATATTCACAGTCAGCTCTAGATATGTGTCTAAAGGACAATAGCATGCCTTGTGGAGGAGGAATTATCTTCCTACTTTGGATTCTGTGACAGGCCTTGCCTGTGACTTGCCACAGGGAGAGCAAGATTATTCATTAAATGCTGAAGTGCTGGCCTGTTTTCCCAGCCTGTGAAAAAGCCTGTTGAATAGCAAACCAGCTCAATTTTAATCTAGACCGATGCAGTTTTCTTAAGGATGTTCTGTAGATTCTTACTGCTGCTGGCCAACAACCACCTCTCTCTTAAAACCAGCATCGCTCCCATCAGGTTGGCATGCTCTCCGGTGCTTCTGCAAGAAAAGCAAGAAAGTAAAAAAAGAGAAGAGGCATCGCTGTGTGGACTCTGCTGAAATTCGGTGATTGCCGAAGGATCTCAGTCCACATAAGAACACAAGTTCTCCAGGGCCAGTCATCTGTTCTATTTTGCTGGAAGCTTTTAATTAGTGGTCAGAAATGTGAAATGGTCATTGCATGTCCCTGTACAACTCCTTAGTGTTAATTGCATTGTACAGAGGATAGCAGGCAGAAGGATGGAGGCCCATTGCTTCCGTGTGAATCGCAGATGCATAGCTGAGGGTAGAACTTAGCCCTGACACTCTATTAGGCTGAAAGATTATCAGGTATGCAGCATACATTCCTGAAAATGTCATGTCACTATATGCTCTTGTCCCAGTAATATGTGGAAAAAAGACCCTAGGGTGAGCATCTTCTCTTCAGGGATGCCAGCATCCTGACTAGAAGCAATGAAATGTCATCAGCATGAAAAGAGAGGTGGGTAAATGTTGTGCTGCTTGACCAGTAACTGCATTAAGTCACCATATTGCACCAAAACAGAATCACTATCACACCAGGACTGTGTTCTCACAGTTCTAAAATCTGTAAGATATGCACCGTGCAGCTTTTTGGATGTTCCCCAAAGTTGTGTATAGCCTAGAGGCATAGTAAGTAAATTTCTGTGTTACTGCTTTTCTGAGAGCTTTTGCTAGTATCCAAGGGCTTTTGTAAGTCCTCCTGAAGATAGTTGCCTATAGGCAGGATCATATAGTGTAAAAGTAGTTGTGACTAGCATGCAACATAATTTCATGGTCATGTTTAGTAATTTCTACACCCAGAAAACAACTGTAACATGGTCTTTGTGTCATGGTTGGAGACCCACAAGATTTTTCCAGAATTGTTTGTTGTATGTACAATTACACAAAGTCCTCAATCCCTGTTATACAAGAGTGTCGCATCCTTCACAAGCGCATAGTTTCTTTTTGCTGGTGTCCACCATGAACAGAGAAACGAAGACTTTATCTCTCAGAATGTGGGATATCTCACTACATTTGAATTATGCTGATTATCCTGAGTTTATGCTGACGAAATCTTTAAATTTCACTGTCTTTTCTGTGTGTGGTACATAACTGTGTAAGGTTAGAAGAGTTTTAGAGAATTTAAAAAATAGCTAGACAAAGAGAAGAGGTCTAATTTTTGTGTTTGTCTTTCTAAAAGATAATCTCAGTTATATGGTTCCTATGATAAAAACAGTCAGGAGTGATCTGAAATGGTTTTTGTATAGGCCCCTATACCATGATTTTAAACAATAGTTTCTCAAGACATTCCAGAGCTGGACACAAAAGGGGACGCTCTCTCCCAAGGACATAAAGCTCCCAGGATACCAGGGATGCAAGAGATCCATGTTTAAACTCAGCAGAGAATCTGGTCCACCCTGAACTCCTGGCAAGTGCCAGTTTGGAGTGTCATAAAGAGGCCATGGCAAGGCCCCAAATCCAGACTATTTGACAGTCCCTAGTGACGCCGTAAAAGCACTTTTTTATATGACGTAGTTAACCCTGGTTCTGAAAGACAAAAGATTCTTGATCATAAGGGTTATTTGAAAAATGTGTTTCAGATTTGGGCATAATGTCGTCAGAATCAGTTATTGTACATTTGTGTTTCCAAAATTCTGTTTCACACTTGGATTCTGCCTCTAAATATAAATCTCTTCCTCCTTCCTTGTCCTGTTCTATATATATAACACACCCACATGTGATAAAGCCTTCTGCCATAGCAGTAAGGCAGTGGGGGGCGGGGAGGCTGTAGCTAACCTGTGGGAGCACTGAATGCACTTGGCTGCTGTTCATAATGTTCCAAAGATGTAATTATCACATGCATGATGAGTACTACACCTGCCACATCTCTTTTGCTTAAATAAATAAAAGATTTCTTAAATGCCACACAGCTTCCTTACTGGGAAACCGTTAGCCAGAGAGGTCACCAGAGGACTTCACGCTCCCTGTCCCTTCCACCAGGCAGGTTCCCCATGACATCTTTCTTGTTCTCTTCCCTCCCCCCCACAACCTTTTCCTATGAAAGTCTTCGCCACCTCCTTTTCAGTGCCAAGCTTTCTCCTTCGTTGTGATTTTTTCTTCTTTTTCTTTCCCCTGTCTTTGAGCCTTCTTTCCTGTTGCCCGTAAATCTGATCCATTACAGTTTGTAGGTAGTGCTTATCAAGCAAGAATTCTCAGTGAGAAGTTGGGATAGCTTTAACATTAAGGACGGTTGGACTTGATGACCTTAGAGGTCTTTTCCAACCTTAATGATTCTATGATTCTATGATTCTATGATATGCTTTGTAGGTGTTTCACTCATCATCCTTATTAGAGCTCACTTTGTCTCTGCAGCATAATTTAGCATTCTGTTCAGCCAGTGCATTTTTTTTTTTTTCTTTATCAAAAGAGTTCTTGTGTGTGTCTGTAACCACACTGCTGCCTAGTATGTGGCCTAGACAAGCTGCCTTTTAGGAATGATGTATTCAGTGCAAAGGCTTTTTTTTTTTTTTGGCTTGGACCATCTGCTGGTGAAATGTTCCTATCACTAAAATCTCTTCCACATAAGGAAACTGACCCATCACTGATTACTTGTCAGTGACTGATGTCCTCAAACAGCGACAAGACCATTTTCAAGACTGCTACAGAAAGTAGTGTTAGATGTTTTGAGAATTATTTTGTCCCATGTCTACTAACAGTGAATCCGTTTTTAAGCCAGTACAGTAAGACCTTTGCTGACTTGTCAACAATGAATCACTTTCCTATCATAGAGGGAACCTTAAGAAATGCTTCAACCCAGCAGAAATGTCTTGTTCATAGTCACTCCCCAGATTCTCATTTCTTCTGTTATTGGTAGTGGATTTTGCAGCTTCCTAAATCACCTCTGACTCATGTCATTGCATCCACATACCTTTATTTCTCTTTGTGCACCATTATGTACGTACCAAAAGACAGCCAAAGAGTTCAAAGGCCTTATAGGACATGTGTCAAGCAGAACAAGATAGCAGTTAGAGAATTGGGGTCTATCTCTAGCTTTGCCTGTGACTTCTCATAAAAGGCTAATGAAGTTATTTAGGTGAATAAATCCAAGTGCATGGAATTAGATATTTAAACACATATGTAGGGGGAACATGGCCAAATTTTCAGGAATGCTTAATTCCCAAAATTTCATTGATAGCAACAGAATCTGTTATTGTTCAGACCCTTTTGAATTCAAACCAGTTTACATAGATGACAAAGACAAATAAGTATTAGTATCTAAGTTTGAAAATATCCACCATGCACTGTTTTTCCTTCAATTGCTGGAAAAAACCGAAGCATTATTTTCCCTGTGGTATTATAATAAGCTTATATATCCTGAAGTGACAGGTGATGTGTGAAAGCAACAAGTCTGTCTGTATAAAGTCATACATATTTTAACATAAGTAAAATCCTAGTGACTACAAGAAAAAAGAGTCATACTTGAAAAATAAATTTGGTAGCAGATGCAGAGTGCCCCTAGCATTAGGCTAGCCTTTTACCCAAGAGAAAAGCTAGTTCACTGATGTCTGTAGGTGGTAGAACCCCATCATGGCATGACTTCTGCTTCATGACTCCCACCAAAAAACAAGATTTGTGTATCAGGGAATTCTAGCCATGCCCAGTGCCTACATTGACTTACAGGGGATTCAAGAGGAAAACAGCATCCATTAAAAAGTTAATTGAGCTTAACTTTATTTCTTTCTATTGCTATTTTCATAAAAGCCTGGGAGGTACGGGACAGCTTCAGAGACTTTAACGGCAATTCTTATCTTTCAGGCATCGGATCTCAAAATCAAAGTTTAGGTAAGTAAAACTGACTTTTGCTTTTCCTCCTTTCCACTGGTATTGTTTCTTACTTTGCAAAGTAGTTTACTCCTGCATCTGTAGGACACAGTGATGATTCTAGGAGATACTGCCAAACTTGTCAGATTTTAGTCAGTCATCTACCAAAAATCAAGATCCTTTTTCTTAGTTTCATACTGAAATAAGGCACAGGGACTACTGACAGTATTTCACTCAGAAGTACCTATCTGATTGCTTTCTACACATCTTGAGCCATAAAATGTAAAAGTAGAAGAAAAAAATGTTCAACCACATAATTATACTACATCCGTCCACATCAACCCTGTCAGCTCAAGGTTCTCTTTCCTACACTTTGTTGCACTACTCTGCTTTGCTTGATTGTAAACCTTTCAACTGATGAGGTTTGCATCTTATTTGTGAAATGTTCCCTTTCGCCGTGGGACATGTGGAGTTTTTCTGGTGGTATTTGTTTTTATGTTGACTTAAAGGTTTTGAAAATGTGAAGCAGTCCCCAGGTGGTCATCTGTGGGTTTCCATTGGAAAGGCTGACTGAACTCATGGAACTTGGTTGTTGAGGTCCCAGTCCATTTCTACCTCTTCAGTAGGAGCCAAGCTGCCGCCATAACTCTGAATTCAAAGTCAATTTTATAAAAACTAAATTAATTTTCAGAATAACTGGAATAAGCGAGCAACTCTGTCCTTCAGCTTACCTAAATAATGAACAGTAACGTAAATTCAGGAATGCACATATGCATGCATACTGCCTATATGCATCTCTCAGCAAAGAGTTGCATACATGATCACATTCCTACAATCTGTGGATTTATTTGTATGTGGGTGTAAGCATAAAAACCCACTTGTATCATCACATGGTCATGTGCATGCACATTTGTGCACAAGTACACACAAAAGTGTATGGGATTGCTAACAATTTAATGACAACATGAATTTCCAAGTGTTGTGCCCCTTTTGAAAGTTGGAAAGATCATTTCTTGCCCCAAATCCACTGCAAAACACACACCCTTATTAAATGTTTGTGGTAGCTAGACTGGGTGCCTCTATAAATTGCATAGCTAAAACAGCCTTGATTTGATTACCTGTTAAAATGTTGTTGCAAAATTCTTGGCCAGTGTGCAACATTCACATTGCCTGGCTTTAGTTCATATAGATGCTGAACCCTGACCTCAAGCATGGCTATAGTTTATCACTGGAAATAATACGTAAGGGAACACTAGCCAAGAAAAGTTCTCTCTTCCTGTAACGTTGTGTATGTGTGTGTCTCTTTAGAGACACACACACGCATGCACACACACACATATATGTATATAATATCTATATAAAACTATTAGATTTATTATACAGTGGCAAGTGTTGCCTGGAAACTGGTTGCTATGCAAGTTAAATTCTGAAGAGTAGGAGGTGTGTAATTAGCTTTAAATATCTTCTGTGGTTAGTAATTACCCTCAGAAATCAGTGACACAAGGGGATGTGTTCATGGAAGGCAAACTTTAAAAGGTCTGTTGATTAGCAAATGGTATCCTTAGTTCCAGGCATGAAGGTGAGATGCTGAGGTCCCCTAAGTTTTGTTTTTCTGTTCAGAGTTAGCCGTCGTATTGGGCTTACTCCTGAACATTGCTGAATGTCAGAAATGTTCCATGGATTTTATTTGACCTCATCTTTCCAAGGATTTAATCCAAAGGTCCACGGTATATAGTGGGTATCTTTTCGTTGACTATCCTGAGGCTGGACAAGGTCCCATTGCAGGCCACAAGCATTAAATACAAGAAGAATAATTATTTTTGTGGGAACTGGGCTAAAAAACCTCTCAGGGTAGCTGTGATGGATATCTTAATCAGATTAAGACATTGCTTGAAGAGCTTTATTCACACCTAAATGTTGCAAATTGGCTTAGGACTAACTTTATTCCTATAGCTAAAGGAAGGATGATCACAACTGTCGACTCAGATGAGAATGAGAGAACATCTCTCAGGGTGAAATTTAAAGTTATTCTCAACCACTCTTGAACAATAAATCAAGACTAGAGTCTCTCTTGACAGAGATTTGCAATAGCCTAAGGATCCCTATCTGAAAAGAACTTTTCCTTTTCCAATTTTTCAAGTCGCTACTGGCGCCGATGGAATCGATTCTGCAGAAGAAAGTGCCGCGCCGCTGTCAAGTCTAATGTTTTCTACTGGTTGGTGATTTTCCTTGTGTTTCTCAACACCCTCACCATTGCCTCTGAACACTACAACCAGCCAGACTGGCTCACGGAGGTCCAAGGTGAGGAGAGGCTGATGGTTCTGTTTATTGTGGTCAGTGTCAAAAAAGGGGGCTGAGGGAGGACCTGATGCATTAGACCACGCAATATAAAAGGAGCATACACAACTCCAAATAGTCCTCTGTCTGTGGAGGTTCTTAAATAATAAAACAAAATATCTGCGTACAATGGGAGAAGTTTCAGGGAAAATGCAAGTTCCCTGTTTCCAGCCAAAGCAGTGTTTCACTGGGTGTTGGTGAAATCAGGAGCTTATTCTAAATACATATTTTCAGCAACTGGATTTCCAATTTATGAATAGCTACTGGGAGCCACAGGTTCTCCGAGGTTTTCCCTGAAATGGCATTTATGATAAATTCTAGTTAACAGGGAGGCGAGGAAGGAAGAGTGATTTGTAAAGTTGTTCTGTCTGCAGAACCGTTGAATCCTCACTGGCGGTGAGAGCAGCTGAAAGGCTTAATTAAGCAACAGTAGGTAGCACAGCAGCTCTTCTATTCCCACTCTCATCTGCACATGACAAGTGTGATGGGAGATTGTGCACAGGAAGGCATGTCCCTGCCATGGAGGTTGTGTGGTTGTGTCATACATCACAGCTGTATGTGAAATACATAAGAATCGCTGTAACTGGCTTGGCTTAAACCATGACAGCATCTTCATAAAACATTTCTGTGAATGAGATGCCCATGCTTTTGAAGTCCATTCTTTGACCCAAGCTTATATCAAGTTAACCTTTCAGACTGATCCCAGAAGGGGTTTCTTATAGGCAAGGGCCGATGGTTAGCTCTGATGATCTTTTGACTAAGTTTCACTAATCTGTTTCTGTTTGTTTTTCATGAGACACTGCGAATAAGGTGCTGCTAGCTCTTTTCACGGCAGAGATGCTGCTGAAGATGTACAGCCTTGGTCTCCAGGCCTATTTTGTGTCCCTCTTCAACCGCTTTGACTGTTTCATTGTGTGTGGAGGAATCCTGGAAACAATTTTGGTTGAGACAAAGATCATGTCACCACTGGGCATTTCGGTGTTGAGATGCGTTCGACTCCTAAGAATATTTAAAATCACAAGGTACTTTTGTGCTTCTTTGGGAATGAAGGAGGGCTACTGCTCAATGCACAACATATATAGGTACAAGTCACTCACATTCCTGTTTTTTCACTTTTTCTACCACTAATTGGGGAGTGAGAGTGCTAGCTTGACAGTCCTCATTTTCTGAAGTCTGTGGCAGGATGGGGAGGGCTGTACAGACTGGATATCCCTGATGTGAGTGATAAGGATTGGTGAGGAGTCTGACATAGGGGGCTGGAGACACTTGATGCCATGCAGATTGTTAAACTGAAATCTGGAAGGATAATATGAGCTGAGCTTGGGCTCTTAGGGTTCCCTGCAAAAGGGAAAGTGAAAACAAAACAGCAGATAGCCTTGTGACCTTTTCTGTTGCTTTATGGTGACAGGGCAGAGCCTGAAAGACTACTTTGAGCCAAAACAACATTTGACTGAGGAGCCCATGCCAGCTCCAGTAGACTCAGCAGTGGCCTGAGTGGGAGATAGTGTCAACAGCAGCAGCTATAGGCAAAGGATGTTGGCAGCCCATCCCCTTCAGAGGAGTCCAGCATGAAGCAGCAGCTTTACAAAGAAACCAGACTTTTCCAGAGTCCAGTCTCTCCTCTTTTTCCTTTTCCTTCTTTCTCCTCTCCCTCTGCATAAAGGCATAGTGGTGTCTATTAAACAGTTGCTGCTTCCTGCAGTCAGGTACCTCCAAAACACTGGCTTGGTTTGGCAGGAGTTTTTCAGCTTGAGGGGAGGTTGTAAGAGAGATCAGATCCCAACTTACCCAGATGGGAGCTCTTGGAACAAATCTATCCAAGTGCTCACCCGAAGCAGCACAGAGCCTGCCTTTTCCCATGTGGGCACCAGTCAGCACCTTATAAAAAGCTTGACTGAGGTGGTGAAAGAGTGCGTTTTCTGCAAGCTCAGCTATGAAAATGTCCCTAGAATTGCAATAAACTCCCCCGAAGGAAATTTCTGACAAATTTGAGATAAAAAACTCAGCGCATGAGAAAAACAAGGCCAAAACTGGAAGACAGTCAAGATGGCAGAGCTGTGAGGCAGAAAAAACAACAGGCTTGGACTTGTGCATTGAACAAGATTTACCCTTAAAGCTTCTGAGCCTCAACTCTCTGGCAGGGTGGATGGTTTTCAAGGTCAGATGGCAGAGACAGAAAATCAGTTTACAGTCTCAGAAAGAGAGGCCAAAGCAAGCCTACAACTATTAAAAAAGAAAAAAAGGTGGTCTGTTTAGACGTGTGATCATAGAAGAGGGAGAAATGTTCCAGCTAACAAGAGTTTCCAGCAAGAAAGGCATCTTTGCCCTTTCAGAAATAGTGGGAATCTCTGGTCTGGTGACTGTTTTTCCTGGATCTTTGGGTCCGAAAGCTATCATCACTGAGTTGCAGGCTTGGTTTCTGAGGAAACCAGTAGCTGTTTCAGGCATTGGGTAATCAGATACACCCAGGGCAACATACCAATAGCTATAAAAACATAAGATTCAACATAGCATCCTGGAGAGGTCATTGTTTTTTCAAGACATTTCTCCACTCCTACACAAAATATATAATCTAGCTAAGAGAATTCTCTAATAGAAAGGCAAATGCTGAGAGAATATCATTAATACTTTAGGAAGCTTGAGCTATTGGAGTACTCAAATATTCCTAAAGCTTCTGGCAGAGATGTAATGTTAGAACCAACCAGCAGTAGGACTAGTTATATTTACCTTCATTCTGCAGCAGAACTAAAATACAATTTTGCATGGAAGCAAATGTTACCTGGAATATGTCTCTTGCAATTTGTACAGGGGTCTACGTGTAACACAGAGCTAAGGAATAACTCATAATGAATAATGTATTAATCAGATTTTGCCTTCTTTCCTGTTCCTAAAATATTGGCAAGTAGGTTGCAGGAGTCTCAGATTTATCTGTGTTTTTTAATTATTCATAATTTTCTTCATGATTTTTCCCTCCGTGGGTGAAGTTCACCCTCATGTGGAAGGCCCTAGCACAAGCCTCCAAAGCGGTATTTTAGGCCCACTCATGTCTTACTGCAGGAGAGAATATTCTGGCATTAAAGCAAAACTTTTGCCTCTGATGTTCTCCAGTAAAATACAAATTTTTCCATTATTCACTCAGCTCTAAATACAATGATGATTTATTGACAATGTTATCAATACTGGTGGAATACACCGCGTGAGTGCAATGATAATACAGGAAGATACAATCCTAGAAAGCTGGGAAGGGTAGGAAGGATGAGAGTGTAATGTTTTATGTCAGATATATATTCATGAGCAGTGACATGGGAACACACAGTGGAGATGGAAATAGTGATAATCAAGGCCATTAAAAAGGTATAAAGCAGGAAAATTACTCTGATGAGAGTATATCAGTAGGTAGCCTAATCTTTATGTATTTGTATGGATCTTCCATGGTAAACACCAAGCACAAACAAATTCTGGGTGCGTCAAGATAATACACTTCTAGGAAAAAGACATACAGCTCCCTGATATAATAGAAACAAATAACGACACCATCAGATGAACAATGCATCATTTTAGAAACCACATTTAGAATTTCAAAAGCAAACATTTCTTCCAAAATTATAAATACTCTTCAGAATCGTTTAGTCTTGTACATTAGACAAGCAGACAATATAATCAGTTTGGTTTATTCTCCCTAATTTTTACAAGGCTGTGCAGAAAATCTCCCTTTGCTATGAGAAGACAAATTATTTTCTCTTTATAAATAGTCCTTTACTGCTTTTTAAATCCCTGTATTTAGGATTTAAATATAAAATAAAAAAAAAACCCATTTATTTACAACAACATACTGAAATTTTATATTTTATACCTAATCCTGTCGCTAGATATGTCACTGTTAACTGTAGGGAGGAGAGAGAGGGCACCTTTTTTTTGTACCTGCTTTCAAAGTGGTTTTATATTGGATGAACAATTGTGGGAAGCTTTCCTACAATGAGACTCCCAGCTGTTGCTACTGTTTTAAGCTCTGTATCATAAAGACATAGTGGAAGGCAATGGAGAGGAGAGGGAAGAGAATAAAAGAACACATTAAATTCTAATCCAGTTCTGCAATTGATTTTTGTGTGAGATGTTCAACAAACCATTTAACTTCTCTGCATCATTCCTCCATTTTGAAACAGGGATCACAATCACATCTTACTCACCGGGGTTTTGCAATGCCTCATTCACCGGCATCCTCAAGGGTCTGAGATCTGCAAGTGGGAGATGTTAAGAAGCATATTCATTTCCCTATAAGTCTGAGGAAGCAGCAGTGCTTTCTCTCATACCTCCCATTATATGCTGCCTGGTCCAAAACTTCTGATTCCATCCAGCAGTGCCATGAGATTTATTGTAACTTATTGTAATTTTTCCTTTGTAGTATATTAACCAAAGAGGACAAAGTAGTGAGAGACTTTCTTTGTCCGGGCTACATCCATTCCTGACCTAAAAGCCTTGTGTTTCATTGACTAACCCCAGATCTCACTTTGAGGGGGTGTTCATGTTTCTGCAACCACCTAATGTGACAGATGGTAACCTCAGTTCAGGCTTTTAGGACACTAAGATAAGACAATTGTGTTTTTCACACATCCCAATCAAGTCAAGCCTTCCTTATCCTCTCCTTTTTCCTTTTTCTCTTTTTTTTTTTTCCTGATTGGTTTGTTTACTTTTCTAATGGTGCTGTATTCCTAGCACTCAGTGCACGGGGATAAAACTGCACTAATCTTATCACCAGGTCATCTCAGTTAATTGCTTTAAGTTTGATAGTTACATAAGAAACCGAATCTCAGGTATTGAGCCATTTGTAAGCAATGCAGAGCTGATAAAAGTCTGTGCAGTTGTGCTCTCAGATAGCAAGGCATTTAAGCTTAAAGTGAGTCACTGAGACTATTCAGATGGGTAACAGCTCTACTGTGTGCCTCTTAAGGGCACTGCTAGAAAGACCTAGAAAATGTGTGTCCTGGCTGACATTGGAGGGCTTGGAGAGATATTCTGGACCCCATCAGTTTCTGGTTTAAGGATGCTAAAGTCAGTCGAGTTTCATCAGAAAAGAATTTTTCCCTTTTCCTGTGTCACTTTCTCTTCCTCCCGAAGTGTGAAAGTATGTGAGCTGTAAGCATAAACACAAATACAGCAAGCTGTTACTTTGCACATTCAGCACGGACATTTGGTGGCACCGAGCCCACAGCTTCCATGCCCTTACCTTTGCTCTGTAGTTTTTCATTGCTCATCTCTTTAATTGCAGTTAAACTTTAAAGCATTCTAGTTTTCTCTGAAGTGCTGAAGCTGGGCTGGAGGGAAAACATCGCATTCTCTTTGAAGCTCAGCCCTTGGTGATGAACCAGTTGCTGAACTTCAGAGGACATGGTGGTGTCCCTCTGCAGATCAGATTGCTAACCTTCATAAAGTGATTGGGCTGCTCAAACATTCCTGTCTGCCATGGGACAAGGAAAGCCATCTTTTTAGACGAACATTTAAAAAATATTAATTTAACTGGGATTTTAACAACTCTAGTCTCTAATGACTACACTACCTTTGGAACAGATTCGTATGTTGAAGGATCAGGCTTCCTCAAACGAGCGAGAGCACTAGACATGTCTGCCCTCCTTCTCAAGTGGAGTTTTTGCCTCCGAAGAAAATATGGGTAGAAATTCAGAGTCCTCTAAGGAAAGAAAGGTTCAATGTTATGGGCTTTGGGAGAAGGGAGTGGAGGATGTTGGCCATGGAGGAATCTTAAAGCATGGTGGTAGACCACAAGAGATGGTGCTAGAAGGAAGACTTAGAGATCACAGGCAACCATTACTGGCTTGCTGCCCTGTGAAAGCTGTTGAACCTTGCTAGTAATGTGCATTCAAAATGAGGTGATTGAAAGAGGACAGCTAATCTTCAGCCCAGTCTGAAAGCTCGGTCAGACTCAAAACTGCATAGAAGAGAAGTGGCCATGACCAGCTAAGCAGTAGACTAGGAGTGGTTGAGCAGATGCAAGATCAAAGTGGAAGTTGCTTCATAGGTTATGTGGTAGATTCTTTAGAATTTTTTTCTAAAGCCTTTTTCCAACACATGGCTACTCTGCAGGCTGGCAAAGAATGCAAGCAAACTGACATGCTGCAGCAGAGCATGCTGCTGGCATCTCTTTGAACCCTAAAGTGGTACCACAAGGGCAAGAAGATCCTTTCTCTGCATCATACATCAGTCTGATCCGGGCACAAGCCTAAATACACTGACAGAACAAGTCTTAGCCTCTTTCTCTCATGAATGAAGCCCTCCCAAAATGTTCTGCGGCCTGTTTGAGGAAGCATGGCAGGTTTGATACCCAAAAAAGCAGTGATGGTGAGCTCTTCCAACAGCAAAGGAAAGTCTGGACTTTATAGGTGTAGATCTGGAGTCTTTTTTAGGGTCCATGTAAAAGGACCTTTAATATCTTTCCCATTCATCTCAATCCCAGAAAGCTTAGCAACCTCTTTCTGTGAGTGAGCCCAAGCACATACTCACATACGCCAGATTTTGGACAAGTTTGTATTTGCAGCCAAACTGTTTCCCCATCTGCACTTGTTAGTTATTACAGGCCATTCTCCGGAGTGAGGTATTCTGGCTGCCATAACATCTGTGACTGTTGTAATGAGGTTGGTTAGAATGTAACTCACTGAAGCAGCAAGAACTAATCACCGTATATTGATATAAGATTTGCAGAGCTTTAGATGGAGAGTGCTGCAATAATCTTCTGGGTGTGCATATGGGGTGGGGGGTGAAGGGAGTTGTGTATGTACACGTGTGGTAGTAAAATTACTCATTAGCTGCAGTAGGTCTCATTATCTTAGGGAAGCACATCAATGATTCACTGCTTAACAGGGTGTTTGGAAATGCCTGCTTATACACAGAAGGCAGCCTGAACCAATATCTTGTGCAGTCCATGAGCACCTGTCTTGGATTGAAGGAATTTTAACTGCCTCTATTTTCTCTCCCAGATACTGGAACTCCCTGAGTAACCTTGTGGCTTCACTCCTGAATTCAGTCCGCTCCATTGCCTCCCTGTTGCTGCTTCTCTTCCTCTTCATTATCATATTCTCACTCCTGGGGATGCAGCTCTTTGGGGGCAAGTTTAACTTTGATGAGATGCAGACCAGGAGGAGTACATTCGACAACTTCCCCCAGTCCCTCCTCACTGTGTTTCAGGTAAGGGCAAGAGCGGTCCCAATGGGGCCAACACATTGTGTTTACATGGGGCAAAACAGAGAGCAGGTCCTGCACCCTTCCCCTGCAGCCTGACAGTCCCCAAGACTGGACATCAGGCTAACAGCTCCAGGAGCAAGGTGCCACGCTGTGCTGCCAGCACAGGGGTATTCCCTCCCAAAATGGGGAACCAAAGCTAAAGCCCCTGTGTGTAGAAAAGCCACCGGGTCGTAGCAGGGTAGGACAAGAGAATGGCCATTGCCATGTCCCAGGGCAGCACCTGCATGCCAAAGCCCAACCCTGCAGCTGTCCTCCCCCCCTCCCACAGTACTGGGGAACAAATATCTGCTCACAGCACCAGAGAAGTAATCAAAAGGCCTTTAAGCTGACTGCAATTTTGGGAATGATCAACCAAGAGCATTAGGGTCATGATTTCACGTGCAAGGTGAAGGGAAGTGGCAGGGAGGGCTGTGCTAAGGGCTGTCTTCAGTGCTATAGGTTGTGTAGCCTGTCTGAAACAACAGACACGTGGGAGGGAAATGCCTGCGAGAGTTGGGGAGACTTGAGCAGAGTCGTCTGGGAAAGCCATTTGCCTTCAGCCATCATCTTCAGGGGGATCATCTGGGGGTTTTTTTACACTTTGAGCACAGGCCCTCTTTGCATTCTCCGTGTTCTGGTTTTTTTAATTTTCTAGATGGACACAGCCAGAGTCTCCAACCATCCTGGGGGAGGGGATGTTCTTTAGGATAGTAGATATCTTTGTATTAATGGGGTTTTCAAATTCTCTGTGTGGTAACACTCTCTAACACTCTCTAACACTGTATCCCTTATTGGTGGGAATGTGTCATTTAGATCCTGACTGGGGAGGACTGGAATTCGGTGATGTATGATGGGATCATGGCTTATGGCGGCCCCTCTTTTCCAGGAATGTTGGTCTGTATTTACTTCATCATCCTCTTCATCTGTGGAAACTGTATCCTTTGATGCTACTCTTTTCTCCAAGTGGGGCTAAATTTACAGCCACCCTCTACTACTTTGCTATGTCAGAAAATAATTAATTTCATACCTTACATTTTTATCTTTTCCCTAGGTCTGAATTTTGGCTTTGCGCTGCCAAAAGTTAAACAAGTTTGTTTAATTTTAGCTAGTGCTAAGGCATATAAACAGCTGTAAGAGCCAGCTACATGCCAGTTCCACATGCTAGCTTTTATTTAGTATCTTTACATGTTTAGTGTTTTTATTTTTCATTCCTCTTAATTGCCTCATAGGTTTTTCTTTCCCACCTTCTCCAGAAACTAATCTCTGTATCTACTGTACTTACTGCATATTTTTGCTTTAATTGCCTTTTCAGTAATATATTCCATGTGCTTTCATCCAAGCCTTATGTGGAATAAAAATATGTATAATCTACAATATGCTATATACAAATGCTGTAATAGGAGTAACATATGTTTGACATAATTGATTTATGTGAGATCATATATTAATTCATGTATAAACTAACAGGAACCGTGTTCCATTTCAGTTACTGCAATCTGTGTGTTCTTCAAACAGAAAATCGTGTGCTCTGTTATCTACCAGCCTGTGCTGGTGTTAAGTAACTTCAGTTCTCTCTGGCTTCAAGGTGAAGGGAGGGCACTGCATATATCCCAGGAGGTACAAAGCACATTTCATGATTAGGCTGTGAATGTCTTTTCACAGGAATTTGCATATAACATAGAGCTACGCTTCTGTTCCATATCTCAGTTTGCTCCAAATTTGTTCATGTTTAGTTTCTGCTTCCCTAATAAATGGCCCTCCTGTGTCAGAGGTGACATTTCTTTTTATACTGATTCTTCTATAAAGCCACCTTGTAGTCTCAGTCCAGCTCTTCTGGCCTTTCCTCATAATTCAGCTCTCTCAAACCCTGTTATTTGACATTTCAGTTGACCTGCATGCCCACTCTTCAAAGTGAGATGGTGTTATTCCACTTATCTGAAGGTCAAGGTAGGCAGTCTGCCTGACAGCTTAAAAAAGCTACAATTTGGATCCCCTTGTGAACTGCAGAGGAAAATGTGAGCCAGCTCTACATGCTGGCTGACTTTGGAGCCATTAGACCTTGGAGCCTAGGGAGGGGGGTGGCTGCATTTCCAGACTAAGCCTTGAACTGGGGTTTACTTAAAAGTTATCATCGTGTAATAAGACCCACTCTCAAGAAAGTTATAAAAGAAGGTGATGTTCAAATTTGTAACATGAGATCTGGACACTGACTGGCAAGACAAGAAAACAGTTGTGATTCCTTGCCCTTCAGCTACATGGGCATGACTGGCCATGCATGGACTCTCTGCTAGGAGATGGCAGAGTTGTCAGCTCAACCCTTCAATGCCCAGACTAAACTCATTTCTTTTTGATTGCCTCAGAAATGCTAATGAGAGTGCTATGCTTGCTGTCCATAAAATCCACTCATGTCTGTGGGAATACCTATAATGAGGTTGTTCAACTCAAATACATAGGGCAAAACTGGAAAGCCCAGGTGCCTTATGGTATGAGGCTCTTGAATATAAAAGTGCTTTAATAAAAGCAACCTAAGCTGTCAAAGATGCAAAGCATTCAGCACTCCCCTTATCTTCAGTGGGATTTGTTGCACAAAGCAAGGCTCTTTTGGGAAATCGGAAACTAAAATATAAGTCTGGACTTAGATGTTTTATATCAGTCATTCTCTTGCGAAATTTTGGAAACCCCCCACAGTGCGTTAGCCATTTGGATGGAAGGTGTAGGTTTGTGCATGCTGGATATGCACATCCTGAACATTTGTGTGAAATGGAAGTTTGGAAAACCCAAGAGATCTGATGACAGGTTGCTAAAAACTTTCAATTAAGAAACCTTTGGTATAATGTTGTTCTGCAGTTTTCAAAGCCCATTTTCTTTAAGTAGCACACAATCAGATATCCTTTGAATGTATTTTTGGCCATTGCTGTGGACAACCTTGCTGATGCTGAGAGTTTAACATCTGCACAGAAAGAGGAGGAAGAGGAAAAAGAAAGGAAAAAGCTAGCTAGGTAAGTACATTTGCATACACCTATCTACACTGAGATGCATGCATTCCTGTGAGTATAATTACACACATTATGTGCAAGTAAGTATGTGTGTATATGTAATATATATGTATAACTTCTCTGTGGGTGTGTATAGATTATATATATGTGATTAATGTAATTATATATGGAATTATGTATATAAAAATTTTTATGTAAAAGAATTCAAACTAAAAGACAAGAAGGTGTCATGAATCGGGAGTCCCCACAGTTGCAATGATGTGAGCAGAGGAAAGGAAGTCTGGGTGACTGATGAGCTTTCAGGGCATCAGCACAGAATGAGTGTGAAATGGTGTCAATGTTACAATCCCACTTGAATCTCCCTATTACCTTCTGATTTCTTTGGACCACAAGGCATATTTTCAGACTGTTGTTCCCACGACAAGATTCAGCAGCTTTCTTCTCTTTTGATGCCACATGCTGTTCTTCTCTTGGCAGTTCTTTCAGTGTTTCTGCAGACTCTTAGGAGGCATGAGCTGGATGTAGAGCTTCTCTGTCATTCCCAGCTGCCAACAGTGGGGAAGCCTCTCCTTACTCGTTATTTCTATTCACTGTCTTCCAGGGTGCTTGGAAGGGATCTCTTGTGCAGATCTTTCTGCTTCATCCTGCATACTAGTCAGCAGGTTTCCCTGGCTCTGGGAGTGCAGTGAGGGGCAAAACTTTGTAGGCAACCTAGTGGAAGTCCACAAGATATGGGTTGAAAATGGTTCATGCCTTTGTCATTGGGTGAACAAAGAGACCTCTACTGACAGACCTAGAATACGCATATGCACAAACACACAGGCACACACTTCCCCCACATGCGCGTGCACACCCACCCACCCACAAACACATGCCATTGAGAGAGCTTTAAAATAAAAGGATGCTATATAGAATTAGAACAGAGTCTCTGCCTTTGCCTGCAGATAAGGACAAGGTGGAGCCACTGGTTTGTAAGCTGGACTCAGAATGGAGCTGCCAGCCAGCTGATCATTCTCATGGTGTGTGCTGTACTACATGAAGTACCTGAAAAGGAAACAGCTTTTCACCTTTGTAACTGTTTGCTTTTTATCTTGTAAAATTGTTAGGACTGCTAGTCCCGAAAAGAAACAGGAGATAGAAAAAACAGCTGTGGAGGAGGAGACAAAGGAGGAGAAAATTGAGCTGAAATCGATCACTGCTGATGGAGAATCCCCGCCTGCTACCAAGGTAAGGTCTGCTGCCAGCCAGCACTCTCTGTGCAATGATGGCATGAACAGCTTCGGTTTCTGAGGGAATGAAAACCCTCTGCCTTGTCTGATAAAGGCTTTGCTGCTTCTCCTTCCATTTCTGTCAGATCAATGTGGATGATTATCAGCCCAATGAAAACGAAGAAAAGACCCCATATCCCACAACAGAAGCGCCAGGTACATATCTTCTTCCTCTTACCCCTGATTCAACAAAGAGAAGCTCCAGTTGCTAATGCACATAAAGCCAAACTGTGGTAGCAGGTATGCTGAACATGTAATGCTTTCATGATGGGACAGGATGATATGCTTGCCTGTGTTTGCACAGGTATGGCCTTGATCCTTTGCGGTCCCTATACTGATTAGTCATATTTGATTGGTTCTCTGTAAAGCTCTGTATCTGGAAATACAGAGCTTTACAGAGAACCAAATCAAATCATACACAAATCTCTGTATATGAAAATATACATATGACTTTTTTTTCAGTCTATTTTTTCAGTACTCAGTGGTCAGGGGAGACTCACAACAGATACTCATGAAAGGCAAATTGCTGAATGCCTTTTTGCACTTTTTTCTAATCAAAAAAGACAGTGTGACTTATTAACATAATTCTAAAGGCATAAGATCTCAGCCTAGAACTGGAAAAAACAAGCTAGAGCATTAGTTAGGCTAGTTTTCAAGTCAGTTGGACCTAATTAACTTCATCCTCAGATACTTAAAAGATTGGTTGAAGAAATCTCAGAACTTTGAGCAGTTTTTCTTCAAGAGATCCTGAATGGGGTGTGGGGTTGGAACAGAAGAATTATAAGCTAGTCTACTTCCATTCTTGGAAAAGTGCTGGAACAAATGATTAAACAAACTATATGACTGCAAGATAAGGAGATGACTAGCAGCCAACATAGATTTGCCAAAAACAAATCATGTCAAACCACCCTTATTTTCTTCTAAAAGGGGCTCTCAAGACTTGTAGATAGGAGAAAAGAAGTAGATGTCATATTCTTTAGCTTTGCTAAGACTTCTGACTGTCTCTTATAAGATTCTCATAAGCTGGCTAGAAAAACATGGTCCAGATGATTGGGAGAGAAATTGGTCAGACTCTTTATGTGGAGAGCAGTGATGACCCAAGTGAAGTTCTACAACCCAAAGGCCTGTCCTGAGTTCAGTTCGGTTCATTGTTAATGACGTAAATGATGGAGGAGGAAATATTACATTTGCAGATGACATGAAGCTAGAAAGGACAAGAAGCATGCTGGAGGGCAGCATTAGAATTCAAAGAGCTCTTGAGGAACTGGATAAATGGTCTAAATAAAATTGAAAGTGCTAGGCTCTACACGTAGACAGGAATAAACAACTCACAAATAACGGATCTTAGGTGACAGCTAGTTAGGTAGCAGTCCTTGAGAAAAGTGTCTGAATCTTCTGATCACAAGCTCAACAGGTCCCAAAAACATTTTGCTGTCTTTCAAAAGGCAAGCAAGTAGTGAGATTTATAAACAGTGAAAACATGACCTTTTAGTTCAGTTATGGGTTTCTTCTAACTGGCCAGTGAAAGCTAACCAGAGCAAAGCAATTGTTTTATTCTGGTCACCATTGATAAGGTCGCAGCTGGGATATCTTATCTCACTTTGGGTGCTCTGTTTAGGAGAAGTGGGGCTGAATTGGAAGGAGTGTAGAAGAGCATGGTGAAAACAATGCTAGTAGGAAGCAAGAACTAAGGTTGAAAGAATTGTGGTCATTTGAGCTAGGAAAGGCAGGAGAAACATCTTCAAATGCATAACAGCTTGTTACATTATCTCCATTATGAAGAAGTAACAGATTTAAGGTTCACATCAGGGGAGAATTTTCTAATGGTGAGGCTAGAAAAGATTGTGAAGATGGTTGTAGAAGCCCAGCATCACTGAATGTTGTTAAGAACAGGTCAGAAAAATATCTGCCAGAAAAGGCTTAGATATAATAATTAGTTGATCCTGGCTTAGCAGAGACATGAACCAGAGGGCCTTTTGTGATCCTTTCCTGCTCTGCTCTTCTGCGTTTCTATGACTATGTAACAGGCTGTATGTAATAGGTAATAAAACACATTGCCTTCTATTCTATGATTCCTAATAAATGTCTGATAATAGGTTGATGTGATAGGGTAAAAAAAGACACAATAGTTCATTTTAAATAGATGGACAAGGGTTTCAGACAAGCAAAAAGGAAAACTGTTCATTGCATTTGATTTTCAGTACAAAAAATCCCCTCATTTGCTATACTTGTATTCATCCATATTTATAGCCCATTTATCGGGAATAGAGTATGGTTCCAACACCATGCAATACTGTTTTAATATTGCCTGGGGCAGATCACTCTGGCTTTAATCTTCCCAGCACCTCTATAGGCACAGGCACTTACTGGACAGACATCCCCAGTTGCTAAGAGGTTTGTGGGAGTCTTTAGTCAGAAGCACAAATTAAAACAGCTTGATACAGTTCTGTTTCTGTTTCTCATCTGGCTTGGATTTGCAGACCATTACATTTTTTTCAAGTGAAGGTACAGTCACCTGTATATCAAATTTAAGCCTTCTAATAATAGAATAGTGTTTTAGTTACCTTCTGTGGATAGCTTAGATATAGTCCAGCACATGAATTATATGACAAAAACTACATCTACCGTTTGTGTCACGGACATTTTATCTGCGGCCGTGCATAGGATTAGAGCGCAGAAAATTAAGTAAAGACACTTTTAACTCCTGCCTTGGGGTGCCAATCCCTGGCTTGGCATACTTTTGAACACAACCTAAAGTTTGAATGGATGGTCGGGTTTTCTCCAGTTTCCTATTAGAAATGCAAGGGGACAGCATCTTGGTTATTTGCCATTTGGTTATGACACCATTTCTAAACAGGCCTATTCCCTGAATTGTTTATCAATTCTTTGTGAAGAGTGAAGTTGATCTCTAACAGCTCACAAAATTACCTGACCACTTCTTTCAGAGTTTATGGAAGTCAACCATAGGGCTCAGAGGCAGTAAAGTTTTGTAAATCCCTTGTTAGATCAAATTTACCATAGTCATCTATTCCATTCTGCTGTATAAAGCTCAGAAACACCAAAGCCCTCTCCGAGCTGATGTGGCATGTCACATCTGCCTTGTGTAGTCAGTTTTGGGGAACAAGGCTCCAAGGCTTTCCCCCGGCATTAGCAAGCAAGAATTTCCCAATCCCCACACATACCCCTGTCCAGTTCCCTTGTGGCCATCTGACCAGTCCAGAATCCTTCTGCTGATTTCTGATGAGTCCAGCTGTGGTAGAGGAGATGCTGTGCAGCCATATATGGCCCATCTGGCAACACACTTTTTCTTGCCCACTTGCATATGAATCCATTTCAGCTGTGCTTTGGCTGAAGCTTTCCATTGCTTCTTAGATGCAGTCAGCTGGTTCTACCTATTTTCTGTTTATGATTCTGTTAATGCCTGTGATCTTTCCATGGCTGTGTACCATTCCTGCCTGTGATCTTTCAATGGCTGTGTACCATTCCATCCTCTGAAAACATCCTTCACCCTAACCCAATGTTCAGAAACAATTTGAAATGGTGACTTCATTTTTTTCCCTTTATTCTTTTAACCTACCTCGCTCAATCTCCTATTTTTTTCTGCTGCCTCAGCCTGTTTTCTCAATAACCTCTTCTGACTCTATTTGCTACAGAGTGTTGCTCTTAGCCCCCAGAATACTTTGTACTTGCAGCTCATCAGATCACCTATCCTCTTCTTTGGAAGGAGAGACTAGTTCTTCCAGAGATTTGTGTACACTAGAAGGATTATTATAATGATATGTTTATTATAGGAAGACAGGGAGTTAGTCTTGCAGTCTAGTACAGAAACAGACAAAGAATTCAGAATGTCAGATGAAGGTAAAAGCTTGGGATGATTCATGGGAGCTTGAAGCAAAGCAATGTCCTTACACAAGAGTTCTGGTCTTTGTACAGTAAAAAAAAAAATCCTTATCATCGAATTTCTCACTGATGCTGTACTGTAGCCTGTGTGTGCTTATGGCTTCACAACCAAAGGACATCACCATTCTAATGAAAAATAATTCAAGATAACAATGCCAGATTTTAATTTCCTTGAACTTTAGGAGAGTTCAAACCTAGAGCTGAACTTGGCAGCTCTGAGTCATGTTTGTTTATGATTTCATGGCAAGCTTGACCAGAAGGGTCACTTTTTAAACACAAATATACCTTAGGTATCGAAAACAATCAAAGATCAAGTGTTGGATTGCAGCCAACGTGCTGCCCAGCCCATTTGTGAATACCATGTTGACCTTTGCTTCTATGAATGCTGGCAACTGTGCAACATACTGTTCCTATATGCAGGTAGATAGCTTAGGTAGTGACCTGAGCTGAGGCTGTAATCATGTTATTCTTTGCATGTCTCCTTTCTTCTGTGCCCTATACCCTACTTTAAATGAAAAATATTTAGAACATTATTCTTTATGTATGGCTGAGGATCTGAATGTGTTTTCCAGTCTGAAGGTATGTGGTTGCCAGAATCATTAATGTATTTCTTGCTGTATGGCAGACACAAGACAAAGAGGAGAGGAACAATGTTCTTTATGGTCTTCACGGGGTTGATCCTTCTGCTAAGAGTCCATTTTCCTGAGGCATTGTTCCATACCGATTTGAAAGTGTTTTTTTAAGCATTCCTCCAAGTAAAAGAAAAAGAATGATCTAATAGTGAAGGCACAGAACAGGGACTCAGAATACTAGGTTTTTTAAGTAAGAGCTCTCAAATATCCTATGTGATCATGGGCATCGGTATTCTGGACTGTTAAAGAAGAAAAAGAATTTGCTTACCTCACTCATTGTCATCCCACTCTGAAATCTGTAGATAAAAGGTACAAGTGCAAAGTATTGTAACATTATATAAATATGAACATTAACATTAACACCAATTTTACAAGTACTATGCACAAAAGTACTTCTGGAAGAATGTTTCTTTAACTAATAAAGTCTGTAGAAAGAGTATTAAAAAGTATATTACAACATAAAATTGAGCTCTTAAAAGTAGACCGGCTTAAAAAGTACAAACTCTATGTACCAGCTCAAACATCTGTCCAAAAATCTATCAAGTGAATTTGAGCTGAACTCTTGCTACTAGAAGTGTAAAGAAAGAATCTCCTTGCATGCAATAATGGCATGCATTGAAAAGGCCACTTTTCTCCTGTCTCCGACATCTAGATTAGGATCTGTGCTGATTCATTTGTTCTTTCTGATGTATCCATTACCAGATCAAGTACAGTACCTGACCCTAAAGGAACAGGCTCTTCCTGGAATTTATCTCACTTTATGGACTCAAGATAAACCTTTTAACTAGAGTTTCCTGCTTTGCATTGGCTGGAAGATGAATCAGTTGCATCTAACCTGTCAGGCTCCTTTCTTAAAATATTTTTTCTGTCCTGCTGATTAAGTGAGAGGATTGGGATCTTTAAAATAGCAAAATCCTATCATGTTATTTACAAAACAGCATCTGACTTCAGCAGGTAGAAGAAATTCTCAAGGGCGGAAGGTTCTTTTTCACATACCACTTAGCCGGCATCTCTGTGTTTTTTTCCTTGAGGGTGCTCACTGATCTGCACAGTGCCTGGAGATTGGCTCCATAGGCATCAGGTTCGAGAGTCTCAGCCTTGTTCCTGCCCTTTCAATCTTCCCCCCGCTGAATTATGAAAGAGGACAATTTTAAGAATTTCTGACCGGTGTAAGTCAAAGCGCCATGCTCCATGTTTGCTCTGGGGCATACATTCGCTTAGCCAGACACAATCCCAGATGCGGCAGTGGCTCCACTGTAAGGCAGTGGACAGCCTTACAAAGAGCAGAAAAACAGATCTTGATGAACCGGAGGAATGGTCTGAAGAAAATAAGAGGCAGTTCAGTAAGAATGAGGTCGAAGTGCCACTCTTGAGAATAGTCAGCAGCACAAATGCAAAGGGCAGAGTGACTGGCTAGGCAGCCATTCTGTAATAAATAATCTGTGCTTTGTGCAAATCAGAAACTGATGGGAAATTAATGCCAGAGTGTAATGAAAAGAAGTGCCTATGAAGGACATTTAAACAGGAAGATAGTATTATCAGATATAAGAAGTAATCCAGCTTTCCACTGTACCAGTAGAACCTCAACTGCAGGTTAATCCTGCAGATAATCTAGAGGAAGGTAGCAAGAATGATCAGAGACCTAGGGAACACAGCAACTCAGGAAAGACTGTTGTTCTTTTGCTCTAGAAACCAGAAATCCTCGCAGAGGCATAATAATGGTCCTCAAGTATGTAAAAGCCTTCTGAAAGAGGAAGGGAATTCTCTATTTTCTGTGTCCATAGAAAATAAGAGAATAGATAATGGATTTAGACCACAGCAAGAAAGATTCAAGTCAGTCTTTAGAAGAAGCTTTTTTTGCAGAAGGGACAGTGAAGCATCTGAGAAGACTGTTGGGAGGATATTGTGGGTTTACCACCATCAGTGGTTTTACAGAGAGTCTAGATCAATGTCTGCCAGGGTGAGCACTGGGCTGCGGATGCTGCCTTGGAGAAAGGAAGTGGACAAGGAACCTCAAGCTTTCATCATCCTATTTCAATGATCCTTAGGTTTTAGCTCTAGTTACGGATGAGACAAATGCCCTAGAACTCCAGAACGGGTTGTATTTTGCATTAAAAGACAAAAATGCTTCTTGCAGCAGAGGAAGATGAGGAAGAACCCGAGATGCCTGTCGGCCCTCGGCCTCGCCCGATGTCTGAGCTGCACCTCAAGGAAAAGGCTGTGCCTATGCCTGATGCCAGTGCTTTTTTCATCTTCAGTCCTAATAACAGGTATTTAAGAGACTGCTTAGCTGGAACAAGGAGGCGGAGAGCAGGTACCCCTTCCACTCTGGGCCCCAAAGGTTATGTGGTGCAGAACTCCCCTTCCAGTAGTACATATCAGAGACCTCCTTTGACCAGTCTCTTCTTTAAAGGCCCTGGCATGAAATCCTCATGAAAGCACAACTGTAGGGAGCCCCCTGACAATATTCAATGGGAGCTTACGGCACCTGCAAGGCTGATTGAAGACACAAATCATGAAAGCTTCGGAAATAAGGGACTTGGAGGCAAGTCAGTAATTGGAATTCCCCAACATATTCAGGTCCAAATTGCAAGCAAGCCATCATGCAATCAGTCAAGCATGAGGTAGGAACTTCCTGTCCTAATGGCTGCTCAAAATCCACTCCCAGTAGGGAGTTGATGTGTCTCTGCTCATTCCTACGCAACAAGACGAGCATACAAGAAAAGGGAGGAGGAGGGTGAAAGTCCATAGCTCTGAGGGGAGGCTGAGAAGAATAATTCTTCTCTCATACTCTTCCCTTTGGCTCCTGCAATATGGCTTCACATTGCCGCACCTGTCTTTCCAACACAGATGTGTGAGACCAGTACTGTGAATGGAGGGCTGAGCTATGGCACAGGGGAATATTTTTTCCAAAGGTGCAGAAATGAGCTCACTGCCCAGTGGTCTGTGCAGTACCATGTATCCCAACATCTCCCTTGGGGACTTGGCCTCCAAACACAGCCCCAAAGTAAGGCAGGGCTATAAAAGCACATCTGAATTCAGAGCCAGTCTTTCCACAGCAGGGCTTGTGCTACTCCTCCTTGGGTATGTGCAACAGGGAGGGACTGATGATGATTGGGACTCATGGGCTCTAATGCCAGCTTTGCCACCCACCCACTGTTGCTTGTTGAAGAAGTAAATTAACCTCTGCAATCATCTGTAAAATTGCTATAATAGTGGCTTGGAGGCTTAACAGCCAAAAGTAGAGCTAAATAGATTAATGAAGTGCCTCTAGAATTACGCATAGGACTGTTATGAGGTTTAACTCCTTGTATCCTGACACCAACGTATGGAAGGTGCCGTAATGGTCTCCCGTAAGCATGCTGCTGTTTGATGGGAGACTGCTCTTTCTTTACTTGCTAGTTTCCCACTAAGAGTACCAAGCACTTTATATTAGGGCAATGTTCAGCAGACACCCTGCATGGCATGATGTCTTTCCAGAAGCCCTTTGCAAATGCTAGCCTATACCCATTTGGCCAGAACTGTGTCCTGTTAGCAAGGTAGATCCCCCATAGCTCCTGCTCAGTGACACTCCAGCCCCAGCTCAGAAAGGCATTGGCCACCCCGAAGCCCATTTCTGCTGCTTTTCCCTCTAAATGAATGGGGAACGGTTCTGTGAATGAAAGCAAGGGATATAATTTTGGGTTGGCAGTTTTCAGACCACATCTAGATCACAAAAGGCTCTGTCAGGAGGGAGTGACTGTCCTCCGTTCAAATGCACCAAGCTTGAGTCCTACAGGCAACCGATAACTCATGTGCATCACTGCATGACGTGGAGAGCCAAGGCTGCCCAGCACCCAGCAGGGCCAAGCACAGCTGCCTGGGCCCATCGTTCTCCCTGCTGCTGGGGCAACGGGAAACTGCTCTGCAGAACAATCCTCCAGAGCCAGTCCTGCTGGCATAAGAGGAGGGGGGAATGTTTCCCAGGTCTTGCTGTTCTCTGAGAGATAAAGTTGTGCCTCTCCTCTCTCTTGCAGGTTTCGTGTCCACTGCCATCGAATCGTTAACGATAACATTTTCACCAACCTGATCCTATTTTTCATCTTGCTCAGCAGCATCTCCCTGGCAGCTGAGGACCCCGTCCGACACCTCTCCTTTAGGAACCAAGTATGCTTCCCATCCTCCTTCCCTCGCTGTGTATTAAAAGCGTGGTACAAGCAGGTCATGAGTTGAAGCCAGGAAAGGCAGAAAGACTGCATCAGAGGCTTTGGGAGTGACTCTCTTCCCTGATTTGTGCCTCTTGTAGTCTGTGTGTGAGATCATTGGGTTTTGCAGGGAACATGAGTCAGTGCAGAATTTGGGCTTTAGTTCATTTCAGAAGCATGTATAGGGGAAGGAAGGGCAGGAGGCTGAAGAAAAATTATTGTTCCCTGGGATTAAGGCATTAGAAATGGTCTGTAGAAACATGGATTGGGATACGATAATTCTAATTTGGGGGATTTGCAGGTTCCCTTTGGAATATTTGTTCTCCTGCCACATGCTTTCTTTTGAACCAAAAAGCCCAGAGCCTGATTTTCACTTTGTTCACACTGGTGTAAATCAGGAGTAACATTCTTGAGTTTGATGCAGTCACTCTGGGGGAAATTGGTGTCATCAAGGTTAGAATCAGACTATTTGAACGCGAGGTGCAAAGCTATCATTAAATTTGAGATAATCCTCAGAAAACATGCTGTGCTCCTCTCCTCACCAGCCTGGGGGAAGGAGAGGAAGGCATTCAGCACAGACATACATTCTCACCTTCTTTCCTGACCATTCTTATTAGCCTTTTGAAATGTTCAGTGCTCCCTTAACTTTGCCAGTGGTTGTTTCCATTAATCTGGGGTCATTGCAGAAATCAGAAGAGTCAGCAGTCATATGTGAGACTTCTGATCTCTGCTGTCTGCAGTGGCATTTTGGTGCCTTTATGCTGGAAGAGCTTGCTAGGCTTAAAGAGTGGAACAATTCTTTCTGTTGTTTAATAATAAAACCTTAATTTAACACTCAGTGTTCTACCTCCCTGAAATATCCTGGCCTGAGCATTCATTTAAACACATATGTGCATGCAGAGAAGGTGTTAATGGAGGTTTATTCCTGAGCTTATCTCAGAGCTGCTTTGCATTTTGTCCTGAAGGAGGATACTAAATAATACAGTCAAACCTGTGCCACAAGTGACCCACTTGTGTTCACCATGTAGGGATAAATGTATGTCAATATGTATTAACGCTGCGGCATGATGTCAGCTGGCATACGGGCTTCTTACATGCCGCAGAAGCTGCCACAGAATCTGTAGCAGAGAGATTTAAATGACAAAAAAAGTAGTCAAAGCTGGTTGTCCTGGATAAAAGAGCTGAAGGTTTGGGGCAAAGTGTTGTCGTGTGTATTTGAAGCTACTTATGTTGCATGGAAATCTGTGTTTAATTTTTGCAAGTACAGATGTTTAAAATGTATCATATGAGGGGACACTGACAAGATGTTTGGGTTGCAAATGTGGTCTGCCTTTACACTTTGACAGTAGAACAGTAATATTGTGTCCTGCCCTGTGCCCACACAGAGGCCTGTGAGGCAAAGAAAGCAAGCAAAAAAGAAAGAAAGCAAACTAACGGCCTCTACCTTCATGCTGGGACAACATAATCAGGCATTAACCTGTGCACAAGGATTCATGCAGGCTAGTGCTGCTGTTGACACAAACTGTCCCAGGGCAGGAAGACAGGAACGGAGAGAACATTCTCCAGCACGGGCTAGCGAAGAGGCTTGGACACTGCTTCTGTCCCGGGGCAGGCTAGTGGCTGCATTCTTCTTGTGTCACACAGGGCTCAGGCAGCAAGTTTTTGGAAGTGCCTCCCCAGTCTGATCAAACAGCCTTTAAAGCCCAAGCAAGTCCTAAGGCTTTATGCGCTCACAATATTCTCCTGTTTGCACCTTGGCAAGGTGCTCATTCATTTTAATATATTCTAGTGTAAATTCATATTTAGATAATAATAAATATGCCTGCTGATAAATGGTACTGCCTGCACAGGTGGAACAGTGATCATTTTCATTAGGAATTATTTCATCTATAAGGGATGTCTTTACTAGCTGCAGCTTTGGGGCCAGATTCACCAGTATGCTCTAGCTGCTTTGCAGTGCTCTGGTGATGTAAAGCAGCTGCAGGTACATCTTAATCATCCACTTTAATCAAGTTTATGGCTGCTTTATGTTGGTGGAGTCATGCAAAGCAGCCTGAGAGTACCCATGAATCTGGCCCATTGATTATAAAATTATGCCGTTGATATAATAACCAAATGTCAGGACCTACAAGGCAGCAATGCAAGGGGACATTTCCAGTTATAGTGTGTGTAAATTAATATAGGATGCAATTGAGATCTGTTCATCCTTGAAATGGCCCTTTTTTAATTCTCTAAGTTGCAAAAATTGATAGAGCCCAAGACAGCCTCGAAGAAGTGAGAACAACTTGGGGTCAAAAATTGAGCAGTGACCTGAAGAATTTTAAGTTACACAGTAGCAGTAAGTGATACATCCCCCCATTTGACATTCTGTGTCTGCAAATTAGTCCAGATTTGGATCATGCTTAAATAGTGCAATCTAAAATAACCCTGTAGTTTGCAGTAGCTACCCCACTGCCCATGGCATACCAAGCTGTAAGAATCTAGTCACCTATAAATCTGAGTTAGGGTACGGGCACTGAGATAAATAAACACCTGTGGGATGGGAGAGGACAGTTTACTGTTATATGTTTATTAATGTTTTAGCAGTAAAGGTTTAAATATCACAAATGATCAGTTTTCTACAGCTTCCACATATTGGCCGTCTGGTTTAGAACTTGGTTAAGCTAAAACAGCAGTAATCCAAGGGCGCGCTACTTCTGATTTTCACCATTTGTAGTGTAGATAACACTGAAATGGTGTGGGATATTGGAATACATTGGAAACAAAGAGAGTGCAATTCTGGTCCCATTAGTCAATGAAAAAGTTCCCATTTGCTTTTGTGGGATGTCAATTGATCGGCAGTGAAAGACGTTTCTGTCATTGATGCTGTTACTTTGAAAATCACTTTACACTTCCGGACTTGCTGTTGCCTTCTGTGACACACTAGGGCCACTTTTTGTGGTCTGCTATGCATGCCACCAGTATCCCCATCACCAGGTCTAAGTTCACGGGAATGATTAGTGTTTCAGCTTGCCTGTTATCCAGGACGCCAATAGAAAGATGCAAGATTTAAATTAGATACCTTTAGCACACAACCAAATTATGGTTGCAATACAAGAGCTGGGATTCTGTTGAATTGGCAGAGTCTTTATTATTCATCCTAATCCAGGCCAAATCAGGATAGAGGAAAAAAAAGAGTTAGAGCATGAATTTGCAGTTTGCTTTTCTTCCTTTGCGAGAGGCACAGAACAAGCCTGAATAGAAGTTAATAAGAAGGAATCTCATGTTTTCCACTGAGAGACCAGGCATCCTTGTATTCTCAGTTTGGAAGTCTATTTGGGAAAATCCTTGAATTGTCTGTTCTTTACCAGATTTTTTTTAAAAAAAAAAAGCAAATCCTACAACAACAACCAAAAAGTTATTTTGCCTCTAGAGCCCTCATGGGATTGTAACTCAGAAAAGATTTCATGTAATGTGCTTCTTGTCCTCTGTGCCAGGACCTTCCCTGCATTCAACAGGACATCGTTACAAAACCATTTCCTATACCGTCCTCCTTGTTCCCTTGTTAAAAGGAATATGTATTTGATTTTGAACTGTGATTTCCCATTCAAGTGATCAGTCACTGATCTACCCTCCCTGCTCCTATTCCCTTTTGTTTTTACAGATTCTCTTTTATTTTGATATAGTTTTTACTGTCATTTTCACCATTGAAATTGCTCTGAAGGTAAAGTGCCCATCTTCTCTACCATTACTTGTTCACAAGCTTACTAGTTTTCTGCCACTATCTGTTGCTAACACACACGCCTGTTTGTTCCTGGGTCACGCTCAGTACCACTAACCCGATTGTGCTTATTTTTCAGATCCTAGGCAATGCAGACTATGTCTTCACTAGTATCTTTACATTAGAAATTATTCTTAAGGTAACCAATCTGAGCAATACACTCATTTTTTCCTTCCTTCCTTTCTTTTCTTTCTTTCTTTCTTTCTCTCTTTCTCTCTTTCTCTCTTTCTCTCTTTCTTTCTCTCTATCGGTCTCTTTTTCTTTTTTTATTAACCCCATTATTATCTCTATACAAAAGATTGTTTATCTTTTGACTTTATCGTTTTGGTAATTGCTTAAAAAGTCTTCTGTGAAATTTTGATATTCAAACTTGTAATTCAGGGCCTATATCAAAACAATGCTTTTCAGGGGAATCGCCATGAAAGGATCATCCTGTTGGGAAAAGTAAGAAGGGACCAAGAAAAAAGCCATCACCCCATAAATTTCCCTCTCTACTCTGGCCAGTCTTTCCAAAACTTGTTTGCTGTACAAAGAAGCCTGAGCACATACACCTTCTCTTACACATGCTACAACCCAAAGAGAAGGTCTCTGTTCTGCACAAGTCATGAGGCCGGGCCAGAGGGCGGCCAATGACTTCTGTAATATTACAGGGTGCACAGCCAAGTAGGGGACAGGGAGCGCAGTGCAGAAGCTCACTTTTTAGGTGTGGAGAGGTAACCAAGAGTACAAATCACTGAAACACCGAGGACTGTAGGTGGGAATGAAAATTGCTGCATCCCTGTTTGAAACCTGGCTTCCTGTTTCCCAGGAACATGCTCTGTACCAAGGGAAATGTGCAGGAGAATGGTTTAGCTCGGAAGAAAATAAAAATAGGCTGCCTTGTTCTTAACTCTAATTTTCCCAAATTGGTAGGCTAATAATTTAAATAACAGTGATTGAGCAAAGTTCTGGCTTTCTAAATGCTAGGTTCACTTGGCAGCTTGTTTTTTTTCTCAGCAAACTAGTTCTAAGTGCTGGCACACAGTACCTTAGAGTTGCTCAAATCTTGCAGCTCAAGACCCTACTAACAGTATCCATACTGAAGGCTGGCAAGCAGCATGGCCCCTGCATACTTTTGTAGAGAAACGTGCTTTTTGATATGACTCAAAATCACCAAAGCCATAATGTTCTCCAAAGAGGTGTACATAGCATACTTGTGTGCAGTGAGCGTCTGTGTTTACACAAGTCTGAACATGCACGTACCGAATGGCCGACCAAAAAGGCCTGTCAAAAAAGGAAAACATCTCAACAGCAACATTTAAAAATAAAACTATAATTCAAGGCACCTGTTTGAACTTACAATTACTAATTCTGCTCCCACTGAAGCGAATGGTAATACTCCTAATGACTTCAGTGAAAGCAGAACCTAACCCAACCCATTGGCTTATTGCTATGTTTTCATCGGGGGAGTGTACTACATAGTACCTGAGCCTTCCCAATGTCCTCCTGTTAACTTCAGTGGATTTATGTCAACAGCCCTGGATATTCTCTGGGTTCAAGTAGGAGAGGAGTGCAAGGACTACAAATGTTTAAGAAATTCTTCTGTTCTTATCCTGTCAGTTCCTGCCTCACAAGTTCTTGGTTTATCAGGGCGTGTTTCTCTGCTGCCTTGCATTGAGCACAATGTTTTGCGCAACAGCAAAGTTAGTGTAAATGGTAAGAAACAAAGGAATAAATGGCCATAGGATGTTCAAGGCTGCAGAGAAACAAGCTTCATCTGCCCTCATGTTGCTGATGACACCTGCAAACCTCACATTGCCGTGTTGGATTCTGGTGAATGTTAGCAAGGTGACCACCAGTTTTTTTTTTTAATTTGCATCCTAAAAGCTTGTTCAATGCCCTGGATGAAAGGCAGACATAGATTAATACAGTCTTTGAGAGTCTCTTCTGAGACAACAAAATCTCTCAACAGGCTTGAGAAAAGCACAGTTTGTATAGAACTTAAACTCAGCAGAGCTTCCCCTCCTGATTTCAATGGTGTCTCCTTTCTTTCAAGATTGCCATACAAAATCTAACCAGTAAAGGGTATCTTTACCACCTTTGTTATGGCAAGAACCCCTCCCCTCCCCCCTTCCCCAACTGAATGTGTCTATAAGTATAAATTCAAAGCCAAGACCGGAGTTTATACTTCCTTCCCTTCTAAGTTCTGTCTGACTGATTGATAGTTCCCTGATGTCATGGATGTTTGTGAAAAAAATAATCTAATATACCATGTGCCCTTCCAACCTCCTCTGAATAAAGTTGTCACAGGTAGGCATGGCTGGAAAACACTAGCAGGTATGTCATCCTGACCTATTAGCGGGAGCTAGAAACTCCAGTTTGAACTTCTAGTTCACACTTCTCAGCTGGGAGTCTGGCTGGAGCTCGTCATTGAGGAACAGTCTCATAGTGTCTGTTTCAAGTTACTTTAGACATCTAACTTAGATGAGATTCAGAGGACCAAATTTAGAAGCCTGTGTCCCTAACCCAAGTAATGGAGGGAAATTAGCAGTTGTGGGGATGGGGTTTCTTCAAAGCAGCTACATTAGATCGCTCGCTGAGTCTAAGATAGGTGGTACAAATAGCCCCATCACCTCACGCTCTTTAACTGTGCCAGACTTCATTTAGTGATGTTCTGTAATTGAGCTCAGTCTAAAATTCAGATTCTGAGCTAAGAAGTGTTTAGGTCTGACATTGTGGCTGAGACCCATTTCTGTTTACACTGTCACTTAATCCAATTCTGGAGCTGTGACATCCTCCCCAACACCAGCAGGTATTCAATACCCCTTCACACCCAGAAGGGGCAGAGAGTCCTTCCTCTACTGGATGATGTTCATAATGATTACCTCCACAAAGAAACCACTCTGTCTCGAGGAATCTTACCTTTGTGAGGAAAACCAAAAGGAAAATGCAACTGCTTCTAGAATAAAAATGGAGGAAGCTGAATAGGTGTAGGAAAAGGGATTGAGCTGAACAGAAGGAGCAAACTGAAGAGAGCAGGAATTCTTCCTGTTGCTTCAGTTCAGCTCTAAACAATCAAATCCCTGAGGAATTCTGGTTTTTCTTCATGGAGGGAAGATAGCTCAACTGGCCACTGCAGCTGGTCTAAGCATTGAAAAACATTACAAAAGAGCCCTTTTTTATTTTGTATTTTTAATTCAATTTAGATAAAGAGGCCTTTATATAATACAAGCATCATACTCACAAGTGTCCTTTGCCATTGAAGAAAAAGGGAAAAGCATATGATTGCAAAGAGTAGTTTTTGCAAGCAGTCATTCTGCTGCTTTTCTGATTCTAAATGTTATGTACTCTATGCACTCAAAGTGCATATTTTCCTCACTGAACCTAGTATTGGCTTTCCCTAGTTAGGTCTTTCATAGTTATCTTACTGTCTTCTTCACTCTTTTTTCTTTCAACGGGGACTCAACTTCTCCTTTGGGGTCTGGGGGTAAATTGCCTGCTATGTTAGAAATACTGCCCCTCCACAATTATATATTCTGAGCACAACCAGATGGGTTTGGTTTCTGAACAGATGCTAATGGCAAAGTGTGTTTGTGTCTTCATGTGCCTTCCTGCAGATGACCGCATACGGGGCTTTTCTCCATAAGGGCTCCTTCTGCAGAAACTATTTCAACATCTTAGACCTGCTGGTGGTCAGCGTTTCTCTCATCTCTTTTGGGATCCAGTGAGTGAGCTATTTTCAACTGGCTGTTTTTTTGGGATCATAGGGCTGGGTTGGGAAGTGATACCTCAGTCTCATTGTCTTATCTGGGTAAGATTTTTCTCATGAGCCTGGAGTTATTTTTCTCAGATGATTCAAGACCATTAAAACTCATCCTCAAGAGGGGAGGCGATAATTGGGAAGTGCTACACTAGTGACCTGGAGGGGGGATCTTCCAGAAAGAGCAAATGAGAACAAGAAACTTGGTCCATTGGGAATCATGACACTTAGCTTTGTTCCAAGATCTCTGATTCACTGCATCAGTTCAGGACAGTTAAGTGACTTACTGATCCCTCCAAGAGCTCTCATAACATCTTTGGAAAATGGTGTGATAATGTTTTGCTCCTTCCTAAGATGTTGTGGGTCTTGGTCAATGGAAGACCATCAAGCTCTTGAAGAGCTGTGTGAAAATCTGCAGAGTACTGGTGACAGTTGATCCTGCTTCTGTCGCAACCACTTTGTGTTGGTTGGTCTGTTAATCTGCTTAATAAGTTTATAGATTTACTCAACTACGTGTAACTCTATGTGTTGGATGGGGAGTTTCCTAAGTAGTATCACATCTGATAAGAAATAAGCTCCCAATTGTTACCATTACAGGTTAGCAGCTCACATATGTTATGTACCAGAGCTAAGTCAAGCAGAAGGATTTGTCAGGTCCATTGGGCTTTCGCTCAAAGTCTTTAGAATGGCACAGTGCTCGTTTTGACCTGCTGTTTCTTTCTTACAGAACTAACTAGACTGTTAATATGTTAGCAAAAAAACTGTTCCCAAAATCAGTGGGAGGGCCTGATGTCATACAGCATGGAGCAGATTCTCAGCCAGGGTTTTAGTCTTGGAAGATGCAGAGAGCTCTGTTGTAGTAGGTAGTTGTGTTCAGTACTTAAAATTAAATACATAAGTCATCCTAATCAATTCAGTGGGAGTTTCCACATCCTTAAATTTACGTACACACTTAATTGATTTGCGGGATCAGAGGCCAAACACATTGCAGGATCAAACTCCAGGTGGACAGTATACCTTTCGTGCCGGAGTCACCTGGAGTTACCACTCTTCTATGAATATTTCAGTGGAGTGCTTCTTTGAGCCTTATCTGAAAATGTCTTGTGATGACTACATCTTGGCACAATTTCCAGTAGATATCTACAGAGTATTTGGCAGCTTGCCCTGCTTAAAAAAGTACCCTGCCCATGTTCCATTCCCTTCATTAATACAGCAGAGCTGGTGAAAGCCAGGAGAATATACACTGAGCCTGCCCAGAGCAGGAAGCAAGACCCGTGAAGATAACATCAGAGAGTAGTTTCCTTACCCCTGAAGTGCAGTATCAAAGGGTTGACTCTCTAACTACCCTAAGCAGTCTAAGGCTATGTAGGATTTCAAACAAAAAAGAGTGGGTGAAATCCATCTGCCCTTGCAGCACACCCCCTATACTGCTGTATCTTTCAAACCTTCCAATGCTTTCTTTCAGGTCCAGTGCCATCAATGTGGTGAAGATCCTGCGTGTCCTGCGAGTGCTTAGACCACTGAGGGCCATCAATAGAGCCAAAGGACTAAAGGTTAGAAGAGTGCTAATGCATTCTGCAAACTATAAATTCAAGTTATTTCAAGCTACAAGGATTTTTGCAATGGTTCAAGTAATGTTTCAGCAGAATCACAGAATGGTTGAGGTTGGAAGGGACCTCTGGAGGTTGTCTTGTCCAACAACCCTGCTCAAGCTGGGCCACCGAGAGCAGGTTGCCCAGGACCATGCCCAGATGGCTTGGACCATGCCCAGATGGCTTTTGAATATCTCCAGGAAAGGAGATACCACAACCTCTCTGGGCAACCTGTTCCAATGCTTAGTCACCCCCATAGTAACAAATTGTTTCCCAATGTTCAGAAGAACCTCCTGTGTTTCAGGTTGTGCCCGTTGCCTCTTGTCCTGTCACTGGGCACCACTAAAAAAAACCTGGCTCTGTCTTCTTTGCACCCTCCCTTCAGGTATTTATATATGTTGACAAGATTCCCTTGAGCCTTCTCTTCTCTAGACTAAACAATCCCAGCTCTCTCAGCCTTACCTCATGGGAGGGATGCTCCGGTCCCTTAATCATCTGTGTGGCCTTTCACTGGATTCCCTCCAGTACATCCTTGGCTCTCTTGAACTGAGGAGCCCAGAACTGGACACAGTACTCCAGGTGTAGCCTCACCAGTACTGAGTAGAGGGGAAGGATCACCTGCCTCAACCCACGGGAAGGACTTTGCCTAATGCAGCCCAGGATACCATTTGCCTTCTTTGCAGCGAGGGCTCATGTTCAACTTCGTGTCCATCAGGATCCCCAGGTCCTTTCCTGCCAAGCTGTTTTCCAGCTGGGTGGCCCAGCATCACCACTGAAGTTAAATGATGTAGTTTCCTAGGGTTACAGATGGGCTTACAAGCCTATTTTAAAATAGCCTTGCTGTATTAGATAAACTCCTTCCTGTGGGCTGGTGTGTGCCCGACTATGTAAGTCAGTGCTGCTGGAAGTTTCAGAGAGCTGAGCTCTGGTATTTTCCTATCCCTTTCTGCCTGCTTCTAAGAGTACAGTGAGGAACATAACAAGTTGGTCTTCTCTCCCCTTTCCTGAGACATTACTTAATGGGCAATAGTTAAATGAAATTATTTTATTTGTATTTTTTAGTCTTGGGCTTCTCCCTTAGCTAGAGCAGCTCAGAACAATCCTGCAAGTTACTTTTGTTCCTATCTTCCATTTGCAGCATGTGGTCCAGTGTGTGTTTGTCGCCATCCGAACCATCGGAAACATTGTGATTGTCACCACTTTGCTGCAGTTCATGTTTGCCTGCATTGGAGTTCAGTTGTTTAAGGTAAAACCATTGGGCCCATTCATTCATCCATTACACTGACCTGTATTCCGGGGTGGGAAGAAAAATAGCATGAAGAAGCCTGAGGAAGAGGAGATGGAGTCTTCTGTGTGAAAGATAAAACGTGGGGCACTGTCAGTGTTACCTGGGCTCCTGCTACCAGGAGTTCCCCAAAACTGGACCAGGCATATTCAGAACTCCTGCCCTTCGTCTGTAATCATAAGAAATTATCAGTAACATCAGTAAAACCACCTTCTTCCCTAAATAGCCTGTGGCATGACTTAGTGCCAGGGAGGTGAAGGGGGCTATTCTAAAGGATTGGTACTTGCAGGCTGTCTACCTCCCATCTTGTAGAGGAAGGGGCATGCCAGATAATCACGGGAGGTTATTCATTCACTTCTTTATGTCTGCTTTTATTTCTTTGCCCTTCACCACCCTTCTGACAACTAGTGTTCTGCAGCACTCAGTGGTCATACACCTCAGGACATACACTTTTATAAGTACTGTGCAAGCAGATAAAAGCCTGTCTCTGAACTGTGCAGGCAACTCTCGATCCAGTTTGCTCACATCTATCTGCCAAAGAGCATGTAAACATACTCATAGTTGGTTAAGCAAGTAGTAAATGCAGTCTCCTTGCTACATGATCTACTCTAACCCTTGCACTGTCAGGAAAGGAAGCTTCATTCCTCTCTTTTCCTTTTCAAGGGCAAGCTTTACAGCTGCACTGATAGCTCCAAGCAGACAGCAGCAGAATGCAGGTGAGTCTGATCTTTCCCAGTTAGCCCCCTTCACTGGCAACCCACTTTCAGGGCCTCGTACTGGAAGTGCAGTTCTGCCATGTTCTCTCTCTGCTCTCCATCTACAGAGGGTACTACATTACGTACAAGGATGGTGAGGTCAACCAGCCGATGATACAGCCCCGGAGCTGGGAGAACAGCAAGTTTGACTTCGACAACGTCTTGACTGCCATGATGGCCCTCTTCACTGTCTCAACCTTTGAGGGCTGGCCAGAGTGAGTGCTTCTTGGGCCAGTGCAACGCTAGCAATGTCCTCATTCATTTCAAAAGAGAAAATTCAAACGCAGAGCATAGTCTTTCCCATTCCAAGTATCTAAATAAGTCTAAAGCATTAAACGTAGCAATAGTAGCAGCAGTCATTGTAGTATCATGTACTTTGTAAATTCCTCAGGGCCTGCAGGAATTGCTGTTCCTGTACTTGGGAACAGTGCACAGCACTTAAAAAATGATTGACAGTAGTAGCAGTGATAGCAATATTTGTTACAAATATTATGTGTATAAATTGATATAAAATGCCTGTCAGGCACTTACCAGTATTGCTAGGTGTTGCAAGTTTCACAATGGAGCCAGCAGGGCAATATGAAACACAGCAGTGCTATCTCTGTAGTACGGGCAGACAGGGGATGTCTCACTAGGCTGTGCTGTCTGTGCCACAGGGTCCAAGGACTCTCACAGCTCCACTCTGTCAGAGTGACATGGGCATGCAGGGTATCAGGGGGTTGACTCTGAACTGTGTCACCAGGTGATGCCAACAGCAGTGTTAACAAATGTTAAAAGTGCTGAGATTCCCTTTTCTCACAAAACTCAGTTCCCAACAACACAGACTCTCCTGTCTTCTGTTAACTGAAGGGCATGCTTTTGTTTTAAATTTTAATTCTTCAACTGTGAAAACATTTCACCCCTGAACAGGTTCAAATGTGTAAAGTTAGCAAGAGCCATGTTTTCTCTTTTGCAAGAGTTTACACTCAGATCAGTGCAAGTCTGCGCATCTGTGAGTGAAGTAATTTTGATAAAAGTAGAAGAAAATCACAAAGTTAAACTTTGTAACATCACCTGTAAGGCCTCAAAGCAGTTGCAGATTTTCTCTGCATTGGGCTCCTGTTTGCTTTCAGGTTGCTGTATAGGTCCATTGATTCCCACATGGAGGATGTGGGACCCATCTATAATCACAGGGTTGAGATCTCCATCTTCTTTATTATCTACATCATCATCATTGCTTTCTTCATGATGAACATCTTCGTTGGTTTCGTCATCGTCACATTTCAGGAACAAGGAGAACAAGAGTACAAGAACTGTGAGCTGGACAAAAACCAGGTAATTTACAACAACTTGTTGCCATTAAAGGTAGAAAATACATTGACAATAGGCATTTAAGAGATAGATACATACAGAGGGGAACACGTGAAGATTGCCAACAAGATAAAACACTAAGCTGGCTTCACTGCCGTCTTTCAGGAATCAGGTAAAAAAAATCTTGCTGTAAGATTTGCTCAAGGGACAACATTACTTAAAAATGTGTGCTGTACCATTTGGTTCACTGAGATTAGATGAGCATGACAGCATTGTCTGGCCAAAGTAAATGCATATGGAACTCTTCTACAGGTAGAATATACACGTGTTGAGATTACAACCTAAAAGAAATTCTTCTACCAAGAATTTTCATTTCAGTAAAAAACTTGAAACACATTGTATTTTTATTATATTTGGAGGTAGCTGACCAACCCTGTATTTTGTTTTTGATTTTTAAATCTACCCTGCCTCTTTCACAGCGCCAGTGTGTAGAATATGCCCTGAAGGCCCGGCCCCTGCGGAGATACATCCCTAAAAACCAGTACCAGTACAAAGTTTGGTATGTGGTCAACTCCACCTATTTTGAATACCTGATGTTCGTTCTGATCATCTGCCTGGCCATGCAAGTAAGTAAGCAAGCAAAAAACCTTACAGGTGATGAATTATTAGACTTTGTTGGGGAAAATGTAGAAATGGCTGAGGTTGAGACCTGCTTTCACCTTCACCCTATGTATGGAGGGAGAGGGGCAGGGACATGATAAAAACCATTGTACCATGTTCAGTCCTGATGACATTTAGCTAAACTGAGGAATCTGCCTCTCATCCTTTTTCTGCTAATATCTGACACTTTCAACAATTCTGTTTTAACTCCTTAAAAATAAACAAATGAAAAAACTCAACAGTTACATCACAGACCAATTCAGTGGCCACTATAATAGCAAGTGACTTCTCAATTCTGACTTGTCTTCTATGAAATGCAGGAATAAGCCCCGAACTGCCACTCACCTGAGATCTGAATTTTAAATTTTGGGCTTTTCTGTGTTAAAAAGTAGAGAGCAAATATTCTGGCAAACAAGGCAAACAAGGAAACTGGGGATAGAGGGTAGGAAGGCCCTAGTATTTCCTTTATGCTGTGTTAAGAACCATAGAAACTGTCTAGAAAGAACCTCTAGAGGCCGTATTGTCTATCCCATCATCTAGCTGCACCTAAAGCATTTCTTGATAGTGGTTTGCCTAACTTGCTTCACTACTGATGCTACTGATTGTCTTACTACCCACTACGCTATGCATTCATTTTCCTTACTGTGTAAAGGTTTCCCAAACATCTAATGTGAATGCACCAAAGAAATATTTGCAAGAATAGCAAATGGAGGTAGTAGATTAACACGGGCAGGTAGAACAGCAGTAAAGGGGAAGGAGTCAAAACCTTTAATAAGTAGCCAGCTTATAAAAAAGAAATCTTACATTCCTTTCAGTCAGGAAATGGGCCCTCATAGACACAAACTGTTTTGTACATTTCCCCAAGTCTGTACTTTCCTGGCTTGTTCCTTCCAGTCTGTCTCTACCCAAGGCCTCCCTCACCTCCCTTTCGTTTTCAGTTAGTCCCAGACTCCACCTGCTAAGCCTATCTCCGCTTACTCCCAGTTTCCTTGGCCACTCAAGACCCGTTCTCTCCTACACTCTGCTTAAGAGCTAGTCTTCCCATCACTCTCCTCCCTGAAACTCATCCTTCCTCCTAGTCAGTCTCTGAATTCCCTTCCCTGGTCTGTGGCCCAGACAGTCCAGATCCCCACTCCTCAATCCCCACTCCTCAACCAGTCTTTCTCTTCTCCTCACTGCACGGTCTCCCAGCTGCAGTTACCCATCCAAGGACCTCCTTTCCGGTCTGTCTCTGCCCTTTCCATTTGATTGCCTGCTGAACTTTGTTCCCTTCCCTAGTTTGTCCCATACTGTGAGTCCAACTCCCCACACACTCCTACACCAGCTTCCCTTTTGACCTTAGCATCCGACCACTACATTTTCCACTGGATCAATCCCAGTCTGCCCCACTCCCAGCCTTCCCTCAAAACTAGCCTCAGCTTCCTATCACTCACTAACACTCTAAGTCTATATTCACAGTCAGTTTTCATCTTATTTTCTCTCACTGCCTCCCATCCAATATCACCAGGTTTCTTGACCCCTCTAATTATTCTTCATCTGGTCTAGCTCTTTACCGTCCCCATTGAAAAGGCTTCCTCTTCTGTCTTGCCTAAGGTACCAACAAAGGAGTGAAGCAGCATGAGCACAAGAAAGTGCTCTGCTCGCAGCTTAAGTATCTGTTGCCCTGCTGTCATGAAGCAATAGAGAGGGACTACTGTGTTCACTCTGAAGCTTTGAAGCATGCTCAGTTGCTGTGGCAATGGTGCATGCCCAGGGCAGGTAGAGCTAGAAGCTGTGGGATGTTTGTGAGCCCACAGGCAGCAGAGCATCTCTGGAGATTCTAGGAAGTCTATGTCCATCTTGAGAAAAGTATGTTTTTTCAAAGGCTTCTACTGTGACCAGATTTGGGTCAAACAACGTAAGGGACAGCAAACACAAAACCCAGTAAAATTCCAAGTTTTTAAGCAAAGTCCTGCAGGTACTAGAGTCTTTCAAGGAAAATGTTACAAGAAATTTTGAAAATGCCTGAACAATATATTTTTCCCTGGCCTGGATTTCAGCTGCAGCTGAATTGTTTTAACTGAAACTCCTTTAAATAAATTACCCTGAGCCAATGCAGAATATGAAAATCCATCCCAGCTGGTTAAGGTTTATCAAAGTTAAGCAACTACAAATGGGGTCTTATAACATGAACTGGAAGATGACCTTAGAATAAGGCAGTGCAATCAGTCTCAAGTATAATGATCTGGAAATAGGGATATGAAGAGTGAGGTGGCAACATTTGCAGAAGACACTATTTGAATTAATCAATAGCAGACAGAGAGTAACTTCGTAAGATCTTAATAAAGTTAAGTGAATGGGCAGCATGATTGCAAATTTAATTCAGAGTTGACAAATGTAAGATAATGCATATTGGAAAGATATGATTTGACCTGCTCGTATTCTTTGCAGAATCCTGAATTAAGTGTAATTACTTGGGGAATGGCTTGGTATCATTATGAACAGCTCAATGAAAGCCCTGTTCACTGTGCAGTAGCAATCAAACAAAAAAGTAATCCAAGTGTTATGGAAGGGTGAGATAACAAACACAATTGGAGACTGTCTTGTACCACTATGCAAATTTATAATGAGCCCTCAGCCAGAATGATAAGTGCGATTTTGGTAAATCCCACTCAAAAAGATTTTTTTAAAAAGATAGGAGATCCAGAGCCACATGGCAAAAATGGCTAGAGGTATAGAAATGCTTATGTGTAAAGGGAGATGGGAATTCTAAATTGAAAAATTGGAGCGTGCTGGGGTTTTCTTTAGAGAACCTCAACGGGAAGGGAGATCAGGAGGGGCCTTGTGGATTCCTAACTAGCTGATATGTCCATTCCTCACACTGCTGCCGGGATGCTATTTTTCAGCACTACGGTCAGAGCTGCATGTTCAAGGAAGCCATGAATATCCTCAACATGCTCTTCACTGGCCTCTTCACTGTTGAGATGGTCCTGAAATTAATCGCCTTTAAACCCAAGGTAGGTGCTATAGGTGTAGAGTTTCCTGGCCCCTGTGTGTGTGTGCATGTGTGCGGGGCAGCTGTGAGGAGAAGGAGGAGGTGAAACTTTCTGATCTATTACCCCACGAATAACTGAGCTGGACAGTTGCTCTCTGGATTGGAGTCTCACATATATTTAATAACTTTTTCACTGGAGAGTAGACACACTTAAAAAAAATAAAAAAGGCAACACCTGCTAATAGAGAAGGTTCCTAGTTCTCTGTTTTATTAAGTTATAATAGTGACATTATGTTAAGACTATAACATGTTTTCCATTCTGAATGTTATTCTAATGCTCTCTCTGACTTTCCTTAAATAAACTATAAATAGCATTCCATGATTAGTCTCCTGGCCCAAGTGAAGTTAATCAAGCATGACTCATTTTGAGTTATGAGCTTTGGAAAAAAATGTTTCTTCTGGGAGGGCTACATCTCAATGGTAGTTTGGATTACTTTAGTTATGAATTTAAGACTTCATTGATAATATTCAGTACCCCAGCAGGTCCTGCTTGAAAGCATTGTCCTGTCCATTGGGCCGTGGCATTCTGCTAGTATAGCTGCACCATGGGGTATGATTATAACCTACAAGTTCTTCCAACTACGTTGGCACAGCTGCTGCAGGACAAGGACAAAGATACTGACCTCACATAATTTAAGATTACACAAGGCTTTATTCTTTAGGGTTTAAATTCAGTGGTGTGTCATAAGGAGTGGAATCCAGATACCTAAACACAGGTACCTCATGCCATTTCATATCTTCAGTAATACCTTGATACATGAGGTTGTGTCTTGAAGGATACCTTGATACACTGGGGTTGGCAAATACTGTCTGAAGCATCAGTTTATGACATTGGTAAAAATGAGAACAATCATGTCTGACAGTCATGCTTGTCCTTCATGTTAAACATTTAGGGGACCATTGAAGTTAAGAGCTCCTCCCAGCTCTAACCTAACATCTTCCTCATCCTCAGCTCAGAAAATTTGCTCTCCAATTCTACTGAATTTGGTCTTACTTTTTCTTGTTAACTCTGCATTGACTTTACTCCCACCCAGTCCCTCTCTCCTTCTTCCACACTTTCTAGCACTTCTTCTTAGAGGAGTCACAATTTTTTTTTTTTCCTGAGCCCAATATCATTATCCTTTATCAGATGCCGTTCTCTTGAAAGTTAAGAGCATCTTGTGCAGTCCTGGTGAAGGACTGATTTTTTTTCTTTTTTTTTGTGAGATCTCAAACACTGTCTTTGGAAATTTAGAAGTATCATCATCTGTTTCAGAAGGGATTTTCAGGAGAGATCTACCTTTCACTTTTGAGATTTTGCCATGTCCATTAGCAAGTAAATTTTCTGGCACTTTGTAAAAATATTATCTACACATTATATACCCAGAAATGTATCTCACAGGCTTTGTAATGTTCTTCTGATTTCATGGTTCTACTTTACAGGAGATTCTTAACTTTGAGAAAGATGAGGTTCTCAGCAGAATTTGTTTTGAGCATTTAGGGGAAAAGTTCAACCAGTTCAAATATTGAGCTCTGTACATATACAAGGAAGGCTTTACCTGACATGGTTGCCTCTAACAGTAAGGAATCGGACTTGATGAAATTGGAGGTCCTTTCTACTTCCTGTGTCTTGCTTTCCTGTGTTCAATCTTCTTTTCAAATTTTGCTACACAACAAAGGATTAAACAAAATCACTGAGGGTAAACATGTATCCTCCAGATAGCAAAACATTGGAACAGGTTGCCTATAGAGATTGTGGAATCTCCGTAATTTGAGGTCTTAAGACTAAGTTAGGGAAACCTTTCATTAGAAACAGTTTAGGAATGTATGACCTGCCTTGGGACAGGGGAATAGTAGAGTATTAATAGAGTCTTCTCAATTAAGGATCAGACAACAACCTCAGGTTGAAAGAATAGTCAGTGAAAAGAACAAATCTGTTTCAAATCCTAGTCAGGCCTGTATGTCAAAAATCGTACTAACTCTTAAACTGCTATTTTAATTAAAAAAATCAGGAAAATAAACATTTTAAAAAATGGAACCGCAGGATTTACAGGGAAGAAAAACAGGAATGAACTTGTGAGAACAACGAATACAGCAAAAAGGCTTGCCTCCAGCAGTATATACACACTGGATTATGTTGAGAACCAGTTCAGTGACTCAAGCATGGAAACATCAGAATGCCTTGTGTAACTTGCCATTGTCTGCTCAGTACCATTTGGACTGATGTAGACCAACACTGGGGGGCACAATCTGCTTCTCTTTAGGTTGCACATTTGGGATTGAAGCTGAATTTGCCTAGAATATGTTCTGATGTGGGAGCCTCCCAGCATGGAGAAAGTTGTTACCTCAGCCCTCTGCTTGGCCAGACCTTGTGTCCTCCTATCATGCAATGCAAATCATACATTTGCAGGTGGAGGTTGTCCCCGGGAACACCAGCTGAAAAAGTCCAAAAGGATTTCATTGTCACCTGGGTGAACATCACTACAACTCAGTCATCATCCTCTCCCCTCTAACCAATCAAGTCACCCAGACAAAGAAATGAGATGCTAAGTGATATTAGTGTTTCCCAGATGTGAAGTGGCAAGCTTAAATGCTCATGAGATCTCTGCTGAAAACAGATTTGGCTGCCATTTCCAGAGCAATAAAACATAAACCGGCCTTTGTTTAAGCTGTTTGTCTCATTTTGAATTTGTGCCCAAACATCACTCTTTTCTGTTTGAAGAGTACCCTAAAATGAGGGAGCTGTCAGCTTTATGACTGACAACAAGTAAGCAGGAAACTTGGGTACCTGAAGGTGTTGTGTCCTCGCCTTAGCGACAAGCCCCAGGAGAATGTGGCAGAACAGAACTGAGCACAGAACTGAAACTGGTAAAATTTGCTCTGTTTTCTCCAACTTTCTGGTGCTTAACCCAGCAGTGGGTGCTGCAGCTAACCTTCAACTACAGCAAGCAGTGCAGTAACTGACTTGTAACTCTGAAGCAGCTGTCACAGAGCTCTCCCTTGCACTCGCTTCCTAAAGGCACCTTGGGATGAATGGTCTGCAGCAGCAACAGAGGATCACGGTTTTCTCCATCTGTGCAAGGTAGAAAAAGCTGCTGCTTATTCATACCTTTACCAGAGAGAATTGTTAAGGGAACTGGGACAGATCTCTGAGGTACTCAGAGCTGCTATTGCCCTAGCTTCTTGCAGAAGTCACCACAGGGATATGCCCATGCAAAACAGCGCTGGGGGAAGCCTGGAGTTCCTAATACACAGAGTTCCTGCTGCAGGCAGTGGTGTGGCAGTCACTATTACATTAAGTAATGTAATGCACTACAATGCTACCTGTGTATTACATGTGTAACAACTGAAAAGGTGGCAGTCTTTGACCGAATAGATTTTTTACTGTATCCAGTTTTTATTTCTTCACTACTATTCTGTGAGGAGACATGTCCTTCTTATTTGCTAGTCTTGATAGTAAAGGTAAAAAAAGCAAACCCAGACATTAAGTAGGATCACATATGTGCCTGACTGTAAAGAATCGACATGGATAATCCAGCCCTACAACTAGTTCCTGTGGTAAGAGCAAGGATTTACTCATTGAAAGGCCAGCTGTAGGAATAAGGAGCCAAGTCTGAGTCAGGGCTCACCTCCTAACACTTACAGAAAGCATGTGAAGGGGGTAGAAAGACAAGGGCTTTCCTAACTAAGCATGCTGTTACTGTTGAGATTGGTTGCTCCAGTTAGCAAGTCCCTTTGATACCTGTCCTTTTTATTGGCCGTCTTCTGTGAACAGAGTTTTGGTTTGTTTAGTCTCCAGGGAGGCTAAAGAGAAGAGCAGTGCATTAGCTGGAGCAGCTGCTGCTGGTATAGATAGTGCATACCAGGCAGGGACAAGGCCAACCTCTGAGAGCCCCTGTGTTTCCGTGTGGCACATTTTCTGGAGGAGAGGATCAGTTCTCCTGGGGTTTTTGCAGGATAAATCTAAGCACTAAGACAGCTCATCTATGTCTGATGCAGTCTTGACAGGAGGGTGTACTAACAATGAGCAAGAGAGATTTGGGATGATTAGAGCTGCTGATAAAGAAAACATCCACTACATGCTCTGCATCTCCTTACAGAGTATTAATGTGCTGCTCTGAAGCAAAACTCCCAAATGGACCTGAGTGTTTGTCTTGGCTGACGCTCATAAACTGATTCAAGACTAGTTACTTCAGAGAGACAGACAGTCTAAAAGTAATGCTGTTGAGCCAAGGCCTTTTGCTGCTTTGTTTTTCTAATTTTATAAATTCTCCAGCCAGTCTGGTGAGCTATTTTCCAGTTACTGCATGGAGCAAGCTGCTGCTACTTCATGCTTTTTCCAGAGAAAACTACTAAAGGGAATGAGAGGTGCTGTGCTCTCTGGGGTGCTCATATCTAGCATTGTCCTAGCTTCTTAAAGAAGAAATCCCCACAAGCACTAGTCCATGAAGGACCAGCTGCTCTGCAAAACCTGCCTAGGGTTTATCCTTTTAACTCAAAGACAACAACTTAAAATTCCTATTCATATGAAGCTGCGCCATCTGTCAACGTATGTGCTAATATGGGGATGGATATTCCTCCAGGAATTTCAGATTTTTCCAGCTTCCTGGAATGGGCTGTTTTAGTGATGAACCACATCTACTTTTTCTTTCAGGAAACATTTCATCTATCTCCTTATTAGCTAGGGCAGGACTAGTAATCCGAGAGCTATAAATTTTTTACTGCTGTCCCTGTCATCTCAAAGTAGGCAAGACGTATCTGTAGAATGACTGCCGTGCATAAAGTAAAGCACGTTCATACATTTTGTCAAATCCAGGTCTGCGTGTGGCAAGGGAATCTTGGGGATTTCCTCTGTGGAATTATGACTATCAGAGAGACTAGAGATCACAAGTCTGTTCCATTTACCAGACACTGTCAGCACCTTTCTTCCCTGGGTGTTTATGGATGTTATTTGTAAAGCAGCCTGTAACAACGCCATCTGTCCTGCCTCAGATAGTTAGTTCAGTCCCTCATTTATCACTGCTACTTTACTCTGAATTCTTGCCATTCTTTAATGTCATTTTCATGTAGCAGAGTTCAGACTTCTGTGCACTGTTTCAAACAAGTTTCACATTCGGTACAAGGCATATAATCCCATGTGATCCCAGGAAGAGCTATGACCCTCTGAGTAGTGGAAGTCATGAGTGTCACCCATGGTTACTTCTTAGTCTCCATTTACTGATGGATCTACATGTCTTTAGTGTTTCTTTTTCCCCTGGTGTATTTGGCCTTCTTTATTCCTCTTTAAGCTCCTCTCAGTCAGCATTTATCATGCATTTGATGCGTTGATATCTCTTCTCAAAACTGCAAAATAACTCATCTGTTTTTGTTCCCTTTTTACTACTCCATTTCTAGTACATTTATGCTTATAAACAGATCTTTGAGCAATCTCTCCTAAAGTCACGCTGGCTGCTTCATACTACTTGTATTCTTCTTTCTCACCATAACCATAATCTGTCATTCCTTGGTCAGGACAGAAGCTTCAGGATTTTCACAAACAACTGAAATTTATATCCAATCTATCCCCTTGCACTACAGAAACAAGGTTGGTTAATTTTGGAAATCTAATGCTTTTGGTACTTCTTCATTCTAGTACCTGTAGAAATACCTGTATAGCTTAGGATGCTGCCCTGGCATCATTCATCACAGTGTTGAAAGCAAAGTTCTGCACTGATACAAAAATGTCAGGAAAACTGGTTACAATTGAGTGGTCTTTTGCCCAGCTCTGAAAAACACTTCAGGTCCATCCAACAGACATGGGAATCGTATTTAGTTAAAAATCATATGGTCTGCGAGGAAGTATGGTGGTATAAATTAGTAGTTTAGGTTGTGTAAATGTATACGTGAGCCTATGGTGCAGGCAGCTGCCTCCCTCTCATGGAGTTAGGCCACACAATTCTGGTTGTCAAATGGCTTTTACTTTGAAGATTTTCTCTGCTGGTTTTGGCAGGTTCTTAACCCAAGTAGTCATCTAATTGTTTCCTCTTCTCAGCTTCAGTATTACCCTTTCTGTTTTGGAGGGACAGCATCTAGACATGGAGCATTTTCTGACCGAGTCATCTACTCAGTGCAATAGGAAGGGCAACCTTCAACCACCACCCTGCCTTTGGTTGGAAAAAGTGTTTTAAAAGGCAAAAGAAGGGGTGAGAAAGCTAATATGTTTCAGGATCTGTGGGTGGGGAAAAAATATACCTCATTCAACCAAAAGGAAAAGTGATGCTTGATGTTGGGTAAGAAATAGTGAGCATGGAGAGAACTAGGAATAGTCAGGTAAGAAAGTCTATGAACTGAAGAAAGTGAGAGAACTAAATGAACAGGAAGGACCATGTCTGGGGGGAAAAGAGAGAGAAACCAAACCTGGAGGAAAAGCCATACACAGATAATGGAGAGTGTGAATGGACAGAATACCCTTAAAAGCAGGGGAAAAAAAAAAAAACCAACAACAAAAAAACCCACGGAAGACCCTGAAAGAGGAAAGTATTAATAAAATGGAGAAAGAAATGATTGGACAAAAAATGATGCAAGGAAAAGAAAAACAGAAACAGGGCTGAAAGAAAAAGTAAACATGCAAAGGAATTTTTAGAGAATTAAAAACTGAATTAAAACCCACAGCTTTTAAGCTAATGAACATCTTTTTGTGCTTCTACATTTTATTGAAGTTCCCTGGCAGACATCCCAGGTCTCCATGTTCAAACACATCAGTATCTCAGCCACAGAGCCTCCCTGTGTACTGTCTCGTCAGAATAATTTGCAATAAAAGTTGGGTGCAACGTATTTCCCTACTTTTGTGGATTAATCTCAGTCCCATTGCAAAATGCATCAGCACGTTACCCCAGAAATCCTTTCCTTTTTCACCCCAAATTTTTTTCCGGGTGAAGTCTGACTGTATTGTATATTCCTCTGGATCTTCTGTACAGCCAGTAGCCCAGCTGGAACTAATCTCAGCTGCTCCAACAAGCCCAGCAGCCACATGTCCAGAAATCCCTGACACCTCTGTAGTGCACAACCAGACGCTGCACTGTATGTGTGCAGTCAGTCCAAGGCTCTCAAGGAACTGCTGAATCCAGTTCAAGGGTTTTGGAAATACATTAGAAAAGCGAAAAAATCTTAACCCCTCATTAATCGCTCCTCTGTTTTCTCTTTACTGTGATTACCTGTCTGCCAGGAATTTCATGCATTTTGCATAGCATACATGTCATATGGAGATTTGACAATATGGTCCACAGGTCTGGGAGGAAGAATGAGCCTCTTTTCTAAGCCCTTTGTGCAGAAGTAAATACTGGCTGTCAAAAGTACTGTATGTCAGAGCAGCATGTTTAGGTGCCTTTGATGTGAAGAAATACTTGGGATAATTATTCGGGACATGTCATCCCAATCCTTTATGCCTATCAGTGGGTTGGAACAGAGGGTCGTCAGGTAGACTTGCTCCTGGATGCTGCTTGTTTGACAGAATTTCTATCTGCCCGTATGTCCAGCAGAAAGAAGAGAAAAGAGAGGCTAAGAAAGTAACTGGGCCTCTTGCAGCACAGTCTGTGCCACAACACCCTCACAGCAGCTCAGCGTTGAGACTTTCTCGCAGAAAGGGCATCCCACCAGCCAAGGGGCCAAAGCAGCTGCTTTTGTTATTCCAGGCCTTAAATCAAAACTGCTCAGGAGTCTGTGCTGCCAACATATTACAAGGAAGTGACATTGAAAGAAAGAACCACATCCTGGTGTTTTAGAGTGCTGGCCCATCAAGTTAAACAGTATACCTGATGTAACTGTAGATTCTCAAACAACAAATCCTCCCGTTAGTACAGAAAAAGAAAATTTGCAACAGAACGTGAGGGATGAGGTCGATTTAGCAACAATTTCCACAAATGAGGAGTCAGCAAGCAAATATCTGTCTTCTCTTTCATGTGAAAGTGCAGGGAATCCTCTTTGATACTTCTAGGTTTCACTGAGTTCCTCACCAGTTCCTGAGTGTATGTGGGAGGGGAAATCTGGCCATTCCCAACACTTTGAAGGAGAAGAAAGTAGTGCCAAACTAAAGTTTTTCTATTGTGCACATGCTTATATTCTGAGATGGTATAGGCGTGACTCCACCTAAACAAGTCATGCAGCGTGAAAAACATTTGGTAGGTGAATGTAACAGAAGAAACTAGACAGATGATGAGAAATGGAATTTTGCAGTAAATCCTAGCTCATACCTCTAGTGGAATCTGGGTCAGGAAGCATCAAAGTCTTCCTTCTGAACACCAGTTGACATCCTGTATGAAGTATACTGGTCTCTTTCCCATTTCCTCACGGAAAATGTACGTTGCGGAAGGGCATCAGCAGGGTTGATCCCAACTGGTTTCTTTGTTGGTGCCCCCAAAGAAGAGGCCAAGAATGAAATGAGTATACAGAACAAACTTCCCTCTTCGTGCAAAAAAACTTGTCCTTTCATGTTGTGGTGGAAGCAATTGATGAGGGACAAAAAGGCTGTTTGATCTGCCATCTCCCAGGTTACATTTGTAGTTTAAATGCAGCATGTTCTCCTTCCTGGAGGACGAGGCCAGCAATTTTCTGCACACAAATAGGTTCTCCAACTACTATATAGAATGTATGAAATTTCTAACATTGATTAGCCAGAACTATGCAATCCTCCAGCTTTCTGAAGGATCAATGGAGAATTCAGTAGGCAGAAAAAAATGTTAAAGAAGCTGTATAAAAGCTTCAATGAGAGAGGACCTTTTCCTTCACAGCAAACGTACCCAGAGAATTTGCATATTGCTACAACATTGTGACAGATTTATTTTCAGTCTGGCACTTGGGGGTTTTAATGTCATTATAAATGATCAAAAATAATGATATGACTGCACAATGCAACAGTGTGGGAAGTACTATATTAGCTATTACACGTAATTATTTAATACAGAAAACTATTCACACAGTGTTAAAAGCCCAGTGGGATGGTGAACTGGGGTCTCATTCACTACAACATCGACAGCGTCAGCAGCAGCATGTAAAGGGAACAGTTCCAGGGAAAAGTGACTTGCTCTCACTCTCAGAAGAAAAATCCCAACCCTCTATCACTTCACGTAACGTTGTTTTAAAGGGTCAAAATTTCTCACAGATGTGAATGTTTTCTTCACGTAAGAATGATACCAGATAACAAGCTGTGATACAGCCCCAGGTAGGAACTGTTCACGTTAGGAAATGACATTTCCACTGCCAAATGGTTACCTGGCTGAGGTCTAAGAGAATTGATTTCTCTTCTCTATCATGCATCTGGCTTTTGTAGGACCTTGGAAACTTTAGTTTTCTACATTTCTACTTCCCCAAGTGTAAAATGAGAGTAACCATCCTCTTTTGGAAAGTTATGATTGATGGATTACATGAAAGTGAGCATTATTTTATTAACTACTCTAATCCATAGAAAATCAAGCTTTTTCTGAAAATGGAGATAATTTACAAAAAAAAAAGAAACTATTCAAAAACCTATTGCTCATACCTACCAGCCTGTTTCTAGAAGATTGTGCCTTTCTTCCAGTGAGTATCCACTATCCACGAAGCAACCATGTCAGAGCAGTCCATAGCCTTTTCCCGTGGTGCATACAGAGACAGGGAAACTGTTCCAAGTCCAGCTCTGTATTCAGAATGCTTCTTCACCCATTACTTGCCACTGTCTCATCTTCCCACAACAGTAAGTGGCTCTTCACTCTGAAAGATGTGTCACCTCTGTTCTTACAGGTTGAGTTTTACTTCTTTTGGATCATTCTTCCCTGGGCTGGGATGTCAGTCCAACTTTAGAAGAGAGACTATCTTAAACAGCAAAGCCCATCTTTCTGCTCTTTTCATAGGAGTGTTTCATGTTGCTGGTTTGGTTTATTGCTTTCGAGAGTTATTTGTTGGCTCTCATCAAGACCTGCTTTTTTAGACCTTGCAAAGTCTTTGAGCATTTACAGTTTCTTCCTAATGGAATTTGACAGCAAAATTCTTATGGAATGCATTTTGTGATAAATGATCTGTTCAGACGTAGCAAGCCATCACATTCACTTTTCAGTCTTTCCGGTAAGACTGGTGTTGATTTTGTTTCTCTTTGCTGAGAACAAGTCTGGTTTCTGACTGCAGGACAGTAATTGTTAAATGATTGCAATGTAATTACTGTTCGTGAGGAAAAGGGCCCAACTCCTCACAGGGTATCACTGTGCCACACACACCTGTAGGAAAGTCAAGAATGTTTATCTTCTTTTTCTAGGTGGACAGCAGAATTTATAAGAGAGCTTTCTGTTACTCTGTCTCCATTTTCATGCATTTATATCAAGGAGGCCTTAGGAATTACTGTTCTGAGGCATTACTCACCTTCCCTTCAAAGGCAGCTAAGAGCAATCCAGGAAAAAAATTACATCAGGGTCAGCTAGTTGAATCATCCAGTTTCAGCATATTTTACTGATATCATTTCCCTAGGCCTTCTCAGCGTGTTGCCTTGAAATACAATCTTTGCCACCTCTAAGAGATGCTTCCATAATAAATGCTTCCATGTTGCCTTTGCCATGCTTCTTTACCTGTCTTTGGAGGACCTGGGACCATAACATTGCACTTCAAGCCTTCCACATGGCTGAGTGCTTGCGTACTACTAGCCACTTTACAGTAAATTAAATACGGAGAGATGTAAGATAACTGTACCACCATGGAGGGGCTCATGGGACCATCTGAAAATACAATTCTGGTGGAATGAACTGGGTTGCAAGATCTGGAAATGGGAATTCTCAGTTCACAGAACAGGTACGAAAAAGACTTTTCTAGGTATGTCCCCCCGACTTTGTCAATTATGAGTAGGTGTGGAGAGCTTAAAAAAGGGTCTGTTATGACACAACAGATTATATAGTTTCAGCCTCCATAAATGTTTAAGTTTGTCAAGTGGTGGCTTGGGGATTTTGGTTCAGACAGTGGGTTTTTTTCTTTTTTTCCTGTGATGGAGATATTTGCCCACTAGAAGCACAGGTGAGACCCGTAGTTTGCTTTAGGACCTACAGGCTCTCAAACAATAATCAGAAGGTGGCCACTTTTAACCAGTAACAAGCTACGCCAGTTTTATACCAGTGACCTAGAAATAAACATTTGGGGTCTTTTCCCAGATCACAGAGCCATTCAAGTCCTCCAACTCCTTTGTTTTTGTCCAGCAGTGTCCAGTATGTCCAGGCAGGCCCTCAGACCCCAAGGGACACCTGTCTGCTCTCACCGACGTCCTCATTGTGAGAGAGAGCATGAAACAGAGTGAGAGAGGATAAAGGAAAACATCATGGTTATTGAGCACCTATCTTGGTCTACAGGTTGGTCTTGTTTTCTTAAGGAATAAGCAGAGAGAGGCAGAAGGCTTCTTCAGACCAGACCTTTGGAATAGTCTGGGGAGCTGAAAAGCTCCTCTCCTCACTCCCTGTCTGCAGAAAGATTTGACGGAGTACAGGGGGGCCTTGTGCAATTCCCTGCAGCAGTGACTCATTACAGCAACTGGTAGGTGAACTGCAGGGAGACTGTGTCTCAGAATTAATCCATCAACGGATGAGAGCCGATAGATAGTATGCAAATAAATGCTGTTTTCCTGCAGCCTGTCAGGAGCTCCAAGCAGCTGCATCCTCCACTTTATTCCTTCTCTGTTAGGTTCTGCTAATTTCCCTGATTGCTGTTATGGCTAAATGGTATTTTAGCATAACAGAATTTGCATCTGACACAAATCTCCATTTGGTGTCAGGAGCTATTGTAGCTTTATAAGATTGTTCAGGATACATGCGAATCACTCAAATCTGCTGTGAGAAGGTATGCCAAGAGTCATGGTACTGTGTAAATGTCATTTGATTCCATACTGTTTTCCAATGAAACTGTCCCTTTTGCAAAAATACTTTCAGGGAAAGCCTCTTTTAATGACGTCTGAGAACTGACTCTCACAGCTCCAAATAGCCTGCAGCATTTTCAGAAATGAATTCACATACTAAGCAACCATCAACCAAACTAGCAGTTCATCTCATTTTGCAAATCCCCAGCGAAGTCTGCTTTG
>NW_009197012.1:37188-39654 GCF_000690835.1 Fulmarus glacialis | reverse complement strand
CAGCAGGAAATTTTTGTTAAGAAATCACACTAAATATCAGGGTATCAGCCCCTTTCTCTCGTTCCTGTATACTCTTTCCAGCTGATCAAGATTGATGCTTCATTTTTGTTGTTTTAACATGCAGATTTATTTCAGGTAAGTGGTAGCAAGGTTCTCTTGTAGTTTGCTTTCCTTTTAGGCTGTGTAGTTATCTACATGTCTTCGTTTCTCCTCCTTGATGCTTCATTTCTGTATTCATACATGCATGCATGCATACATGCATGCAAGTCTTTCCCTTTTTTCCTATGACAATGCAGCATCTTCTTCCACTGGGGACCAGCTAACCTGCATTCAGATCCCAATCAGTGAATAGCCTTGACCCTTGCTGTGCTTTCATCTTTAGAGGCTTTTCTCTCAGAAGTCTTTTTTAATTTTTTGCCAGCCAAGTGACCATGCAGCTCCCACAGGGCTGGATGCTCAAAACCCAGCCAGTACCATGACTCAACAGCACCCTTCCCCTGAGGATTTCTGTGCTTCAGTGTAGACGCATAGCTCTCTGGCCACCACATGTTCTTATTACGGACCCCAGGTAACTCTGAGCTCAGACCTTCAGGTAGACTCAAGTGGGAAATTTTCCCTGCTGTTAATAAGGCTTCTTAGATACTGCATTTAGGATCTCATATTCACAAAAAGTAAAAGAAATGGTCTCCAGAGATTTCAATGGCTCCGTGAGTACCAAAACAAACCCCGGCTTCTTTGATAGATAATCTCAGCAACTAGGAAACCTAAAAATGATTGGCATACTCATTCTGAAATGCCACAATGTCTGCTCCCCTCGCACAAATGAGATTCCATTCCAGTCAGCTACTGCATATTTATGCTCAGCCTTTCATTAACTTATTGATCATGTGATGATACACTGTCCTTTGCTACATTTGGGGAAATAAAAAAAATGGGGAAAAAACATGCTCTAATGGTGGGGCTATTTCATGCTTCCTGAATATTCAGTCCAATCCTCCTGGTCTCTTTCTGTCCTCCTTTCTCCCCAAAAGCTTCATGGATCTCCAAAGACATCCCACAAGAGAGGGTGACGACCATTCCCCAGTAAGCCCTTGAGGCTGCCATTATGTGACATGTAATTATACAGCTAAATCAGGGTCAAGCATCTCCCTTTAAGGGTAAAATATGGTATTACACTCTAAATTCCTGTACTGCAAAAACAAACAGTGCCATCAATTCATTTCCAGTCAGACCTCCACCCCCTTGGGAAAAGTATACAGAACTTTCTGGTGGGAAAAATAGTTTGGAAATACAACCTCTTTATTAGAGTGAAAGCTCTTCCTTCATGCAGCTTGTCTTTCATTAGCCACCCTGCTACACTCCAGTGAGGAATGTGGCTTGAAGAGGTACTTTGAGGTTGCAGGAGACAAGTCTCCAAGGGGTGTAGTTCACTCTCGATACGTACTTATAACTCCTGACAAGATTATGAGGTCTGATCCAAAACTAAGTAACCACATGGTCATTCGTAGGTAAATGCCTCTAAGAGGGTGGCTTTTTAAGGAAGGATTCCATTACCTTGCACACAAACGAAGCATCTATGTTCTCTGTTTTCTCTGAGCTCTCTTACTGTGAATAATATCTTCCTATTTTTCACACTTCTGTTTGAAATACAGAGGGAGCAGGTGAGGAGGAAAGGAAGGTTTTTAAATCAATGTGTTTCCTTAATTCAACACTGGCATATTGGATGTGGGGTTGAGTAAAACTGCATTCATATCCATGGTTCCTCTCTATCACTCATCTAAGAGGTACAGGAGGAAAAGAAGAGCTCTCTGAGTCCACCTTACAGCCACACAATAACATACCATGGTAATGCTCTTTCTGTGATCCCAGAGCAGACCAGCCCATGACTTTCAAGCAAGGAGCTGGCTGATGAGACTCAGCAGAGCATTCCGGGAGAAAGAGCTCACAGTGTAAATCTGGAGCAACTCAACAGAAGTTAGCAGAGTGACTCCAGATATGCTGTGGTGTCACGAAGGTCCAAAGTAGCTATTTGTGATAGCAATGAAAAAGGGACCTTTTCTTTCCGGGCCTGAGTCTCTCCTGAGATGTGCGAACTGTGTCAGTGCAGTGTCATTGCTTCCAGTGAGGTTACATTACTGCAACTGGGAGCAAAATTTAATTCACTGGCTTCAGTGGTCATCTGAGGACAGGATTTGATGCTGTTTGTCACCTGGGTTTTGTACCAACAGCAAATGCTGGTTTACCAGCAGCAATTGCTATTGGGCTCTATGTCTGGAGTTGCTCAGTAAAATGAAATTGTGAAATTGTGAATTTGGTTACACCAAAAACATTCTTGCAGTATGATGCCAATCATAGTAAACATAACCACCTATCCATCACTGCAGATTTAAAAATAGATAGTCATCATTTTCATGGGCAAAACCTGAACAACATGTTTTGGATCTTCACCCAGCTCCCCAAAAGCAA